>NC_059377.1:27071275-27371275 GCF_019703515.2 Myxocyprinus asiaticus | reverse complement strand
CGGGTCAGCCATCGCGACAGGTTGGAAAGCGCAAGCCACACACCCAAACTCCGGGCGAGGGGGACCAAGGGAAAGATCACGTCGGACGTAATGGCAGGTGGGGCCTCATGGCGGGGCGGAGCTCGAGGTGCCACATCGAGGGGACTTGAGCCCCGTGGCCATGCTGAGTCCAGGGACATCGAAGCACTTACCTGGCTCCTGCCGCCCACCATAAGATTGGCTGAGGAGGGGGGAGGAGGATTCTCATCCCCATAGTCCACCGGAACCAATCCCGTGTGGGCGGCCGTGAGACAGGTGGCGTCTGCTTCCTGCGTTGGGCTCCACGCCAGGGCTGGGCCACGGGGGTGGGCTGTGGCGGAGCCGGTGTTGTTGCTGCAGGAGGATGCCCTTGGCGACGAGCAGACGGGGTGCGGGATCTTGAGCCACGCCGGGGCAGGATGTGTTGTATGGCCTCCGTCTGCTTCTTCACCGGCGAGAACTGCTGGGCAAAGTCCTCGACAGTGTCGCCGAACAGGCCAACCTGGGAGATGGGGGCGTCAAGGAACCGCGCCGTTCTCGCAATAAGGACATGATCCATCCACGAACAATGTCTCCACATGGGCAGCACCCAGACACGTTAGACAGCGACCGTGGCCATCAGAAGCGGAGAGATAACGACCGCAACCAGGAATAACACACAAACGGAAAGGCATCTTTAAAAAGACGGTCCATGTGTGCCACTCTTTTTGTGAATGAAAATATACTCTTTTAGAATATACTCTTTTTTCACTCTGCCGAAGTGCCCAGGGGCATTTTCTGCACTCCACGGGTGCAGAGGGTGAGAAGCCGCTGAAATGCCCGTAAATCCAGCAGTTTTGAGGTGCGTCTTTGGAGGGAAATTGAATTCAGTGCACTGAATACAACCGCTCGGCTCCGAAGAGAAAATCTGAATGAGTGGTTGCATACCAGCTCCTTTTATACCCGTATTTCTGGGGGAGTGGCATGCAAATTCCACTCACCAATTCCCATTGGCCTTTTTCAAAAAAGCAGAGGTGTTTGGGGCTCCCAAGAGTGACCCCTAGTGTCACTACATCGACACAACATTGAGTGAGTGACAGATAGGGAACCGGTATTTACCGGGTAACTGAAACCCTTACGTAGGTGCTATTTATATTTGTCTACAAAACCAATTTGAAGTATTTCAGCATAAGCCTTTAGATCAAAAGGTTTAACTCTTAAATGCATGGTAATTTTCCCAAACACTCTTACATATTAGGGTCTTTAGAGATCCGGCAAAATGGATGTACAACATGCCCAGATTGTGTCAGATTTTCAAAATACTTTCAAGACAATTAGAAAATAATAAAACAAAATGTATTTTGAGATATTTTGAGGTTTGTGCACAACTCCAAAAAATGGATGAGGTACAGGGGGTGGAATGAGGTCCCATGTCCATGTCCATTCTGTTAAATGCTGTTTCTTATTTCAGTTCCAGCCGATGTGATTTAGACTGAGCAAAAGTAAAGACATCTTTCCTAATCCGCAACGTGCAATGCACTGATTGCATAACACATTCTCTTTTATCAGGAACCACCATTCCTCAGCTCCTGAACAGCACGTCCAACAACCTCTACCTGAACTTTGTGTCAGACATCAGCGTGTCTGCAGCAGGTTTCCATCTGGAATACACAGGTAAACCAAACACAACACAAAAGTGAAATGCAACAAGATTACCTCATTTATTCCTTTCACAAGAGTGCTTACAAAAGGAAACTTTGCATTAAAAAGGCATAATATCCTACTGTTGTGCATTTTTAACACTTCACCCTCACCGTTGACTTTGGAAAATCCTTTGTTTTTCAATTTTCTAGACACAAATGACAAGTTATGTTCAATATGTTTTGATAGATAGACAGACAGATGACAGACAGATGACAGACAGATAGATAGATATATAGATAGATAGATAGATAGATAGTGTCACTCTACATTTAAACATATCAAACTAACATCTGCAGTGTCTTGATATAACTTTCACATACCGAGTACCCCGAGGGATCAATGTATCATCAGCTCTTCTTGTATCTGATGGCACAAACGCAGTCCAGATATGTTCCCATCTTCTCTTTTTGGCAAGTAATCAAAGGGAAAAATGGAAATGGAAAAAAAAGGTGTTCCAAGCCAACAGCCTTAATTTCATAAAACAGTTCGGCCAAATGATCTGGCTGCAGGAGCTGTGGGAGAGAGAGAGAGAGAGAGAGAGAGAGAGAGAGAGAGAGAGAGAGAGAGAGAGACACCTGTTCTACACAAAACAGAGCCAGGTGTCCACATTTACATCCATAAAATATTTAGCCAGAAAACAGCCCCTCTAACCAAATGTTTTTAGATATCAGTACGCCAGATCCACAGAAAGCTGTCCTTTTAGAAATTCAACCACAGTCAAATGCTGAAATCTTTTACATAGCTGTCAGTGCTATTCTGTGAAGATTTCAATTTTTATATCAGGTGGCTACAGCAGTTATGATCAAATGTGTTTTCACAGCTATTGGTCTAGATACATGTCCAGAACCACAGACTCCCACCTATGGGATTAAAGTGGGGGATCGATACATGGTAGGAGATGTTGTCATGTTCCAGTGTGAGCAAGGATACTCCTTACAGGTGAGGACGATGAGTTTTGTTTATTAAAACCTGTACTGCACCTTACATCTTTTATGCATGGCATGACCTTGTATGAGTAACATAACAGGCATGATAAGTGCATTGCAAATAGTTCTTAACTGGCCATTTGAACACTCCTTGGAACATTGTGCTGTATTTGTGATTTTGACATGTTTGTTTTTTCTTAGGGAAATGCCCATATCACATGCATGCCCGGACCAGTGAGAAGATGGAACTACCCTGTACCTCTTTGCCTCGGTATGGCCTTAATGAAATGTTGGAACATTTAAAGAAAGAGAGCTTTAACTTAGAAAACAAAAACAATGAGGGGCAAATACACTAAACGGTGGCAGCACTTTTGCGTGCATTATTTCAGCACAAAAATATGCATCTTATTCACTTACCACCCACAATCCAGCTTAACCAGGTGGTAAATGTGCACTGTGCCCTGGTGAGTTCTTAAATTAAGGCACTGTCATTCTTTTCAGTGCAAACACGGCCCTAATTTTCTATGAAAATTAGCTATTATAAATTGCACTTTACTCACAAAACTCATCGCTAATTGCCTCGTGAAAATTAACATTGCGCAATTACCACCAAAGTCTTTCTAGCAAGTCAGTCCACTGGCAGCCATCTTTGGAAAGCTACCGGGAAGCTATTTCCAGTCATGAAAGTGCAGCTCCTATCTAGTTGAATGGGGAAAAACCGAAATTTCCAAAACAATCGGTCAAAATTATGATCAAAGAGCATATTTCAAATCAGTAGTAAAATCTGACAACACTGGAATCATAAATTGTGCTTCTTTACCTCAGATAACGCAAAAAAAAAAAAAATGTCTGGCTGGTGTAGCTAATGCTTATGTACGTTCTCAAGTTGATTGACAGGCGATGTCTGTATCTAAAAGGTGATTGGCTCTTTTACCTGTAAGGCAGGACTTCCTTTCTACATCCGTTGACCATTGGGCATTCCAATTTCTCCCGTTAATTTTAATAGAAGTGGCCCATCTCTGCTAAATAGTCTCTGATTACCACACATGGAAAGCAGGAAGTATATGGTATTTCATTTTAAAAGATACAGTTTGTTTACATTTTCTGTTGATCATGGCAACAGTAATACATCAGATGAAAATTAAATGTTGCAGAAGAGTATTATAACCTGGCATATATCTAGACATGCAGTGTAGATGAGTGCACTTTCACCATTTTCAAAAACTGGTTCAGGTTTCAGTGGTGTAGTGATGCTGTATGTCTCAGTTAAGTATTCTGGACATTGTAGTCTGCTGCATTCTCCACAACCAAGCACTTAGAACCGGCCCGCAAGATCGGGATTTACAATGTACAAATTGAGTTCAGCACAGATTTGTGGGCGTTTGCACCGTTACCTGATTGACATAATTCCTTTAGTCAATCGGGCGCTGAAATAATGCAGAAAAAGTGTGCAAATAAAGTGGGTTATCAGTGGGTGCAATACGCTGTCAGTGGGTGCAATTCGTTCTTTGTGAATGTCCACTGTAAATTACTGGCAGGATGTGTTTCTCAGTTTTAGATTCCCTTTCGTTGGCAACTGAATAAGAGGCGCCACAATGGTTTCTGTGAATTTGAATCAAGCTGCTCCTGTTCTGGCAGCTTTTATTTAATCCTGATCTTAAAATGCAGACCATGGAAGAGTTTTCAATTCCACAATATAAAATATTGTGATGAATTGTCTGGTGCTTATTCATGGGCCACTTTTAAAGACAGACCCAACTAGGCCTCTTTGTTTGTATGTTTGGCTTTATTTTTCAACTGGTTTAGCCTCAGTCAAGCTGAAAATCCTGATATACCCAGTTCAATTATTTACCATACAGCTGCTTCTGCACATTCTGAATGCATGCACTCCCAAAACTGACCTTTTTTAACACTTGTTTACTGATTCTTTTGCTCAGCTCTGATGGACCGATATGTCTAAGCATGAGTTTGCATTGTTATGGTTGCTTTATCAAAAGCCTTTTTCCCTGAATAAATGTTTAAGTTTTTAGCATAAATATTATTAAATACCAAGATATATTTGTTTAACAAAGTGCTTAGAGATGAATGGATAATCCTAAAAAAAAAAAAAAAAATTAAGATGTGTGTAATTTCCATTCCTCTATTGGCACCAAAAATAATAGATCGCAACAGTAGTGTTCCAGAAGTAAAAATCCTTTTTTTTTTTTTTTTTTTTTTTGCATTGGTGAATTCATTTTTAATTATAATTATACATTTCTGAAGACAGACCTACCGTGAGCACAGAGGTTGTTAATTCCAGAACCAGGGCGGCTGAAAAAAGACCATGGGTTGAGCCAATTATGTTGTGTTGGGCTCATTGGGATGCACAAACAAACAATGGTATGCAATGTTTTGATAGCACCTCAAAACCACAGCGTTAACACTTTCCAGGAAGTCTACTCCCTGTCTCTGGTCTTTTGCCAGTGTGCAAGCTTTGAGTGTTGCTCACTGAAATATAGTGAGTCAAGAGAGGAAATTACCGATATAGCCATTGATTTGAATGTTTGTGAGGGATGCACTCCGTTCCATCTGCTCCATGTGGAACACAAGATGGAGATTCTCTTTGACTGGTGAGATTATGTGCCAGACATCTCTCCCTTTCACTGCATCAACCCCTCCTGTTTCTGCAACATCCTGTGTGGCCAGCAGGCTTTCCGGTGAGACCAAGTTTGTGTCTTTTCCGCAGATCAGTCTGTCACTGATCAAGGGCACCCTGTTTATCTTTTATATTGCCTTAGCTCATGTTTTAGTTAGCTGTCCCTTGACCCACCCAATTCCCTTTGCCTCTTGTTTGAAACTAGTTTGAAGATTCTAATACCAATATATACGCCAGCGTTGTCAAGCCTGTCCTGTACTACAACAAGACTTCTTGACCATCATTCATAGCAGGGATGATCTTCATATTTCTGCTGGATTCACAACTTAATTCCCCAGACCCATTGGTGCTTTTGATGTAATACAGTATGTGAATGGAATTTCTGTTGTATGCACTTTTAAATGGGTCCTGTATCTGAACTATCCTTTTAATGACAAATGTATAGAGAGCCATAGATGCTTCTGTTTCTCAGTAGAGAAAGCAATCTATAGGTACAACATGGCCATGCGCATCATTAGTATACAATTTTCCAGTCAGTAAACTGAATCTTTATCTGGATATTAACAGCCCATTGTGGTGGAGCCATGACGGATGTTAGCGGAGTGATTCTGAGCCCTGGTTTTCCTGGAAACTACCCAAGTGGTCTGGACTGCACCTGGATGGTCACCCTTCCCATTGGCTTTGGTACATGCATTTCATTACACTGTACAGGAATGAGCTAACTGTTAATACTCATGGCCCTTTATCAGTGTTAATTATTGCTGTTCATATGTTGTTTAGGAATTCATGTGCAGTTCCTGAACTTCTCCACCGAGGCCATCCACGACTACCTGGAGATCCGCAGTGGGCCAACTGAGACGGGCACAGTGATTGACAGGTTCAGTGGACCGCAGGTTCCTGAGTCTCTGTTCAGCACAACCCATGAAACCAGCTTCTTCTTCCACAGTGACTATTCACAGAATAAGCCTGGATTTCACATTACATACCAAGGTGACAAGTTTTTACAAGATCCCTTTACTGTGTAGTAAAGTAAAGAGAACGCATAGCTAACTTTCCCCTCAGAATGCATATGTGGGTCAAAAATGATACAGTTAGATACATAGTCTTTATTGCACTACTTGTTTATCAATGAGAAGACATTTTAATGATCATTTAAATTGTATGTGAGTTTATGAGTGCACATATCATATAATTGATCCAGTGGTCCTCCATCCACACCTTGATTGACCTGGATGTGTGGCATGGAGCATTGTCCTTCTGGAAAAACCAATCCTCAGAGTTGGGGAACATTGTCAGAGCAGAAGGAAGCAAGTTTTCTCCAGGATAACCTTGTACGTGGCTTGATCGGTGATGATCTGGGGGTGCTTCAGCAAGGCTGGAATCAGGCAGATTCATCTTTGTGATGGACACATGAATCAAGCCATGTACATGGTTATCCTGGAAGAAAACTTGCTTCCTTCTGCTCTGACAATGTTCCCCAACTCTGAGGATTATTTTTTCCAGTAGGACAATGTTCCATGCCACACAGCCAGGTCAATCAAGGTGTGGATGGAGGAGCACCAGATCAAGACCCTGTCATGGCAAGCCCAATCTCCAGACCTTAACCCCATTGTAAACCTCTGGAGTTTAATCAAGAGGAAGATGGATGGCCACAAGCCATCAAACAAAGCCAAGCTGCTTGAATTTTTGCTTCAGGAGTGGCATAAAGTCACCCAAAAGCAATGTGAAAGACCGATATATAGCATGCCGAGAATGAACTCTTCCTAAGTTAAAACATTAGTATTGTCTTGTTTAAAAATTATTATGAACCTGTTTTCTTTGCATTATTCAAGGTTTGAAAACACTGCATCTTTTTGTTATTTTGACCAGTTATCATTTTCTGCAAATAAATGCTCTCAATTTAATTTGGGAGAAATGTTGACAGTACTTTATAGAATAAAACAAAAATGTTCATTTTACTCAAACACATCAGAGAAACTGATATTTTAGTCAGTGGTCTCTTAAATTTTTTCCAGAGCTGTATAAATATATATATATAATATATTGTATATACTAATTAAAAAAATAATGACATACTAAATGTTCACATAATCAAAGGCAATGCACCCACAAATGCACTGTGGAGTTAAAATGGGCCATTGTATTTACACTTCTCACACATTAATATGTTTTTGTCTGTTTCTCCAGCCTATCAGCTGCAGAGCTGTCCTGACCCCCGACCCTTCAGGAATGGTATTGTAATAGGCAGTGACTTTAGTGTGGGCATGACGGTGTCTTTTGAGTGCTTACCTGGTTACTCACTCATTGGGGAGACCTCTCTAACCTGCCTCCATGGTACCAGTCGGAACTGGAACAATCCTATACCACGCTGTGAAGGTAGGTTTTTTTCTTCTCTGCTTCTTACTGTTCTTACTGGAAGGTACAAGGCCTGTTATTAAATGCAGGTGTCTTCATATCCTGCCTTAATGCGGTATTGAAATTGAATGACCCCAGTTTTTCATGCATGCAGCTGCTCGTTGTAAGTTATTATAAAAGTGTCACCAGTCGCTTACAGCTGATGACATTATACGCTGATGTAAGAGATATGCTCGCAAGTGAGATTTATTGCCTTATTTTAATAATATTACTAAAGGCACAAAGTTAAACAGTGCCACGCATCTTTATAGCAAGAGCAAATATGCAATGCTTCAGTGGTCAACTTTATTTTTCAGAGCACAATGAATTGATGTCATTCCATAACGATCACAGCTAAGAGATAACATTTTGAAGATAAAACCTTAAAAGGTGCACTAAGTAATGTTTTGTTAATGTGTTGCTGGCTCTTATTCGGCTTACAAAACAATGGAGACCACAGTGGTTTTTGGACTTCACACTGACACCTATTGGTGTGGATCCAGTATCATATAAATGCAAAGGTTTTCAATAACTCATGTCTTAGCCGCTTTTCCACTATCGGGCCAGTGCGAGCCAAGGCTATCAACTGGCCAGCTGGGGCCAATAGCCTCGGACCTTGAGCCATGAGACTAAAATCGATCTGCATTCCCACCACTGGGCCAATAGCCCCGCAGCATTGCCCCAAAACCAGGCCTTAACACGCCGCCCTGGTGCCAATGTCACACACCCCACCCATTTCACAAGCAAGAGGGGAGCTCAAGCTGAGGTATCATGTTATCTAGTTATCTAGAATATCTTGCTAGCTTGCAAGATAAGTTAGCGTTGACAACTCACCGACTGTACCTGTGATGGTGTCCTGAGTGGTTTCTCCACTAACAGTGGGATGATGTCCCAGCACACCGTGTACGGTTTCGACCATGAAAAGTTCTTCCTTTGGGCATCACTTTGTCCATTGTGTGTTTTAACAGATTTGTACTGTACATGCAACTTTTTAGTTTTTCCCGAACCTGTACCGTTGTGCACTGGATACACAGCCTGGTGAATTCGGTGAAAGTCTAACTTTGACCCCGCCTCAATCCCCAGTTGGCCTTGTTTGGCCCAAGGGTAATCGGCGGGCCAAAGGCCATTGGCCGTTGGCCCCGAGAAAGCCCAGATGCACGATGAAGCCCCAGAAGTGACAGTGGGAATGCAACTGGCCTTGGCACGCACTAGCACGCCCTCATTTGGCCCAATAAATCAAATAAAACAGCTTTTTCAAGGCCATTGATATGACTAGATTTATCTAATGTGTGCATCAACAGAGCTTAGTGGTAAGGATCTTTTTTTTACTGCCCCAGTCATACTAGTACTAGTAGATTTTTAATTGCCCTTCCAATATTCTTGCTGGCCACACCACAAAAATTATAAATGTTATTTATAGTGACATTTTTTGGATATGTGTCAGAAAATAAAATATTTAAGTTTTCTTTACAAAAAACAATTTACAAAAATCATTTATTAGGTTTATTTGCAATAATAGCTGATAATTGTGCAGTTGTAATGTACTGTAACTCATGACAGTTATTCATAAACATAAATGATGGAACTTTTGTGACATATTTAACATTTTTACATTTATGCATTTGGCTAATCCTTTTATCCAAAGCAACTTCTATTGCATTCAAGGCATACATTTTATCAGTTTGTGTGTTCCCTGGGTATTGAACCCATGATCTTGCTGTTACTAGCACCATGCTATACCAACTCATCTCAACTAAGATCTCATGATCTTAAAAACCTTTTGATCTGAAGGCGTATGCTTAAATATTTGAAATTAGTTTTGTAGGCAAAAATATAATTGTGCCAACTTATTAATTTATTTAATTACAAAGCTAAAATCTTATTTAAAAAAAAAAAAGTTTTTGAAATGGATGATTTGGACCGAATAATTAAGAAAAGCAGCCACTAAGTGCCCAGCATATAGATGGGGTACTTTTCAATACTGTTTAAAAAGCATCCCAGGGTGATACCTCAAGAAGTTGGTTGAGAAAATGTCAAGAGTGCAAAATCTAGGCAAAGTGTGGCCACTTTGAAGATGCTAAAATATAACTTAGTTTTGATTTATTTTGGATTTTTTTTAGTCACAACATAATTTCCATATTTCCATTCCTATTATTCCATAGTTGTGATGACTTTACTATTATTCTAAAATGTAAAAAAAAAAAAATAAAGAGTGAGTAAATGACCCTAAACTTTTGAACAGTAGTGTATAAATATGATCAACAAACACAAGATGTAATGACAGCAGCACTGGCCCGATAGGTAAAGCGACTGGCCCATTACCAGGCCTGAATCTTTTTCACACAAGCCCCAAGTTAGCGGGCCATCCTTATTGTTAAGCCCTGTATCACCATATTTGACGTAAATACAGTTCATGTCTTGAACTTTTTAATTGAAAAATAAATGAGTGTACCTTTAACTGACTTATAAACAAAATGTATGGTGATAACATAACTTTTTCCTGCAACATTTCTTTCCAAAAGCTCTGTGTGGCGGAAACATCACCTCTATGAACGGTACCATCTTTTCTCCTGGTCACCCCGCTGAATACCCCAACTTCCAGGATTGTGTGTGGAGTGTCAGGGTGCCCCCTGGAAATGGCATCTACATCAACTTCACTGTCCTCAGCACAGAGCCAATCTACGACTACATCACCGTGTGGTAAACTCTCAAATGAATCTCATGAATATGTGATGATGAACTTGTTAGGAATAAATGAATATTCATCAGACTATGATCAATAATAATGGCACAGTAAGAAGTAGGCCTCCTCTGTTGAGAGATGGGACCACAATTGTGGATAAATGATTGCAAACGTGTTTCAAGACTGCTTCTGAGCCATAGGAACAGAGGGTCTATTGTGGCCAAACGCAAAACGTCCTTGAAAGCAAGACATTCACTTTCTGTGTGCAAAACCGCTTTGTGGTCCCTTGGAGAGCACCAAAGCACACTTGTATCTTTTAAATCCAACAAAACCACTTTCAGGGCTAGCTGCCACCCCGTTTGCTTGGCTAGGCATCACAGTATCCCTCAACTCAATTTGCAAAGCATTTAGGGGTCAATTTTCAGGATTATATTCAGTTTTTGCTTTTGCGTACCAACATAGTGTCTTGAAATGGAAAAAGTTGGTCTAAATCAGCAAATCAGTCTAAATCAAACTGTCCTAATCCAGTAATAACGAGCAACTGGAAAGGTAATGGAAAGTCATGGAAATGTAGAGATAAAAATGTGATGTACGTATATGTAATATGTATATTTAACCTTTAAATTTTAGTTTAACATTTACTTAACTATAAATGTATTATACGTTTCAGCAAACTATCAGGGTTCCAGATTTCCTTTGCATTCATTTGCCTTCTGAGTGTTGTCTTTTTAAGCTTTCATGAGAAGATTTTGCTAATTGGGTATGCTGCACTTTATTTGCCTTCAATGGCTACTGGGTTTGTCTCCTCATGGAAAGTAAGCCCATTTGCTTTGGTGTTTTAAATACACATGTGAGACTCTAAAGTGTGTCTTCAAACAAAAAAAATTTATTTGGAGGTTTAGCAAGATCAATATAATCACATAATTAAAGAATAATCAAACAACAATTTAGATTTTATGCTTAGAGTGCTTTGAGTAAAAAGTTCCTAAATGCATCCCCCAGGCTTTGGAGAAACAACATAGGCCTCAAGATATTTTTTGTAACACAGCATGCAACTTTTTAAGTTATTGTTGTGCAGTGGGGTGTAAAAGTTGGAGACCGCATAAGAAATCTTTGATTTCTTTTCAACTTTGAAGTTTTAGAATTTTGAAAAAGATTATCTATGACACAAAATGAAGAAGAAATATTTAAGATTCTCCTATATTTCTCAGTCACCAATCAAATATTAGAAAATTTGTGACTTTGACCATGTTAACTCATTACAAAAGATCAGCACACAAGATGCTTTTTGGAATTTTCTCAGATCATGCTGGGATAACATGGATCATCAGGTTTTGAACTCAAGCTGTCATTAAAGCAAAAGATTGACATACCAAATTCTATGAAATGTTGAAATTCATTAAAACATTTTTATAATTTCAATTTTCACTCTAGACCTGAATTAAATCATATTTAAAAATGCAAAATTGAAGCATTTTAACTAGTGGTCTCCAGGTTTTGGATCCCACTATTTATGTTATTGATATATTTCTAAAGGAGGTACTGACAATGACAGGCGTTTGTCCTCACAGAGTCAGTTCAGGCCGTTCGGTGTTTTGAAATAGCTGAAGCTTTTGGCTAATCGTCCTTCACATCACTGTGACGCCCAGTTGCGGGGGAGATGGAATAATGCATTGAATGAAACCCAGGATGAATCCAATAATTAATGTAATCTGTTCACTTCTCATATCAGAGGTCCCTCTTGTTTAAGTAAAATTCCAGAGGGTATTTTTATTTATTAATGGCTTCTGCACACCCTGCACTTGGTTGTTTTAAATAATGCATTTTCAGCAGAAATAGAGGTTACATTATTGCATTTCTTTCCTCTTTTTTTTTTTTTTTTTGCTCTGCACTGTTTGGAATAGAGATTGTATTTACATTGTTAGTTGAAGTGCTTCAATCTCTCCTGAAACCTAAAATACCATATACATTTAATAAATCATACAAGTATACACCATTCTGTCTAGCTTTCTCTTTGGATACTATATCAGTTACTTAGTGTGCTGCTCCTGTGACCATCTCATGTATCATAGGTGACCTATAAAACAATGTCTTTTGGTTCATTAGTCCAGCCCTATATCGTAGATGTACAGTACAACAAAGACTTTAGCACAAAACCACCATGCATTTCTGCTGGGCTGCTTATTGTAAAGAGATAGCTAGATATGGAAGGAGGAGAGCTTAATAAACTGCAAGACACATAGAAATGACTGTCTATTTTGGAGCTGAGCATCTAGCTCATAGTTTCTTTCAGTCAATAATAGGGAAAATATTGCTGTCTTCGCTTAAAGTCCCATTTCAGACACTATGGCTCATAAAAGCAGCGTTCACCGATAAACTGTGCAGCGATCAGTCTTAAACTATGAAGCACATAGTTTATTTGTTCTCCATGTAATTGCATAGTCATTATATTTGTTAGGCCACTGGGTTAAAGTTCCATTTCAGATACTTTATGGTTCATAAAGGCAACCTTAAGTAATATACTACAGTGGAAATCAGACTTAAACCACGAAATATTTCATTTATTTTCTCCCAGTGTAATTGCATAATCACATTTTTTGCTGGGCTACTGTATAGAGTAAGTGTATGAGAACATGCTTAAGATGCATTCTGAGGGTGTAAAAAGTCAGTTTGAAAACAAGCGAATTGGATTTCTGAAAGCACAATTGGACCCATCTGTCTGAAATTCTCACTGCTCAATGGATGTCTATGTTAGAGTACATTTTAGCGAAAAGTTAAAGGAATACTTTACCCAAAAATGAGCTTCACTTTTGGAAACCCTTGCGTTTTTCTTCTGTCCTTGTGACACACAATCCCAACTGAAAACTATTGATTTACTAGAGTTTTTAATAGCTGTTTCAGACCACACAACGTTGTATCAATATACTGTATTTTTATAACATTAAATGAGTTAGGCCTGCCTTAATTTTAAAAAATCAGTTCAATAATTCTAGATTAGTCATGAATAAAATGTTTCTATTTCAAATTTTTGCAGGGATGGTCCAGACCAGAGCTCTCCACAGATTGGTCAGTTCAGTGGTAACACAGCGCTGGAGTCGGTCTACAGCACATCAAATCAGATTCTCATCAAGTTTCACAGCGACTTCAGTGGAAGTGGTTTCTTTGTGCTGAGTTACCATGGTGAGACTCTCCTTTTTTTTATATATGTACAGGCATTTGGCTTTTATTGAACAGGAGAATATAGAAGTGACTGGAAACAAGGGTTAAAATACTCAGTGGTGGGCATGTCTGAGCACATACTCCACCCTCCATGCCACGTCGTTGATACAAACCTCTGAATACCAAATCAGTTACCCCCTCCACAAAACAGAAGACACCATATTTTATTTGACGGAAATGTAAATGAGGCTGTGAGGAATAGAATTACATTCCACCCAATTTATCATACTTTTTTATATTTATCAAAAACCTTGGAAAGCATGGGTTGTGAAAACTGGACATAGACCTGGACATTAGATCAAAGACATTAAAGGGATAGTTCACCCAAAATTAAAATTCACTCATCATTTACTCACCCTCGTGCATCCCAAATATGTATGACTTTCTTTCTTCTGCTGAACACAAATGAAGATTTTTATAAGAATATCTCACCTCTGTATGTTCATACAATGCAAGTGAATAGTGGCCAGAACTTTGAAGGTCCAAAAAGCTTATAAAGGCAGCATAAGTCTTCAGAAGCGATATAATAGAAACATATCAATATTTAAGTCATTTTTGTTATAAATATCCACTTTCACATTCTTCATTTGTTTTTGGTGATTTGTATTTTTGTGCATATTGCCACCTACTGGGCAGGGAGGAGAATTTAGAGTAAAAAATATATTAAATATTGATCTGTTTCTCACCCACACCTAGCATATCACTTCTGAAGATATGAATTTAACCACTGGAGTCATATGGATTACTTTTGCCATTATGCTGCCTTTATGTGATTTTTAGACCTTTAAAGTTCTGGCCACCATTCACTTGCATTGTATGGACCTTCGTTTGTGTTCAGCAGAAGAAAGTAAGTCATACACATCTGGGATGGCATGAATGTGAGTAAATGATGAGAATTTTCATTTTTTGGTGAACTATCCCTTTAAGACTGTTTTACCCAATAAACAGAATATATTTCCATCCACATCCTCATTTTCATTCACGTCAAATTAATATGGCATCTACCATGACTAAGGTCAATTGAGCCAGTTTTGTCAGCTGTAACTGTTTAAGTTCTACATCCTTTGTTTCTTTGGAAGACTGTGAAGAATGTAGTGTTTATCACACTTTCATCTATTGATGTCAAGTGGATTCTAAGTGCAAGTTTCATGTTCTGATCTTGCAGCCTCATGTATACTGTATGTAAACTACCTTAACATACTCACATGTCTATATAAATTATTGCTTAGACTTGTTTAATTTTAATCTAACTAAATTGTGTAAGACTCTTATCAAGCCCAGAACCAGGGATGACCTGCAAACAGTATTATAAAATTGGTGCATTCCGTTTCAACAATTGTTTGTCTACACAGTGTGTCTGAATTATTTCTAATTTGTTCACCTCTCTCCCCAACAACATATGCAGCTATGTTCTAACTAACAGGCACTCAAACTGGCTTGCATTTACACTGATTATATTGACATAAGTTGGGCCTCTGAGTAGTATTCATGGTTTGTTACATGCTTTAATACTGATCCCCAGCCCGTGTCAGTTGTCACTCCGGGCTTAATGATTCTCGAGACTCATTGAGGCAAATGGCCATTTCAGGCCATGTGTCATGCCAACAATCACATCAAACACAATTGTACAGCCACATACTCGGGCTGACACTGGTTTTCTTAATTTTTCCAATGTTATTCTGTGCAGTTAGATACATAAAGAGGCATTTTTTGCTTTGAGAGTTTCATAAAATATCTGCTGTTTGTGGTAATTTGATTATTCACTTTTAGGAAATGCTAATTATGAGGATACGGTGAGGTATGGGGTTTTTGATAAGTCTAAAAAATTTACATTCAGTTGCACTAACTTAAAGCGCTTATGAACACTTTATTAAAGCAACAAGCCATTAGAAACCACTGATTTTACTACGGGTAAGGGGTATAAATATATCAATAATTTCTGCAATGTAGTATAATTAATTAATTATCCTAACTGTAGGCTGTTTGCATTTGCCATACAACCTAGCAACTTGGCACATTAATATAGAATCACAGATGAGCGTTTGTGGTAATTTTATAACATTTTCAAACATCACTTATCCAATCAGAATTTAGAGTGGGACTTATCAATTTTATATGTATGTTTAATGTTGTGTGTCACGATTTTATATTGGGGTGTAAATCTGTGTGTTGGCAGTTGTAAAGCCTTTTTTTTTTTTTTTTTTTTTTTTTAAGGTTTTATTCTCCAAAACATATTGTTATATCACTCCATAGGTTTTGTTTCTCTGCCCATCTTTTGTGGATTGAATGAGAATTGCAAATGACTCATTTTCCTTCTGCAGATGCTTTAGACTGTGATGTGCATGCATAACAAAGAGAAAGGAGTGTCTATATTTACTCAGATTTGCCCTGGGAATATGCCGCTCCATCATAATGAGTTTAACTTTGATTCTTTTTGATTTGGAGTAAATGGGACACTGAGTTGAAAGACAAACTTTATTTCCAACCATCCGCTTTGATATGGATTAGTAGAAATTACTAGCCATTAAACTGAAATATTCATCCAGTATTTAGTATGTTATCTAATCATATTTGGCTCTGTCGGGCCTGCCAATCTGCTCTCTGATGTTGCATCCTCTAGTGTTTTAAAGCTAATCTAGCCAAAGCACCTTAGACAGGAATCTATGGAATATGATTATGAGCTCGAAATGGGCTCTCGAATGCAGATATCAGGCCCCTTCAAATTCACTCAGGTTTATTAGCGGGACTTTACTCAATATTCTGTCCAGACACCAAGGACATCAAAGAGGTTGGGGAAGCACCAAGAAGCCTATTTTTATGACTTAATTCCAAAGTCTAATTCTAATGGATCTCAGAAATACATAAGCTATCCACTTCCACCTCCCTTGCTCCTTGATTCATTACAGAAAAACTCAAGAAAAAAGAACAAAAGGTTATTGCTTAAAAGATTATTTTGCCCAAAAATGACTGAGACTTTTGTGGAAGAAAGAATGTCACATGGGTTTCCAACAACATTAAAGCGAGAAAATAATGACAATTTTCATTTTTGGGTGATATATCCTTTTTAAGTTTCATGTTCATTTTCCCCCTCCTGTTTCACACTCCCTTGAAAAGCCTCTTCATGGGAAGTAAACTTGTGACTTTAGCCACTTGGCTATCGATCAGAGCTTCTATGCTCAGCTCTCCAGGCTACCCTTTTTGTTGCTGTTCCATTTTGGCCACTTACCCCAAACACAACAGGGAACTCATCAGCAAAAAGCTGAAAATCCGCCACATGCTAAGTGTCCCTTAATAATTAATTAGTGTTTTTCCAATCAGACTTCCGAAAGCTTGGCTCACCATTAGACAAGAGAATATAAAGCCAGTGTCTTCTGCTTCCACTTGTCAGTTCCTGATGTCCTCAAGGCAAGGAGCTCAAAGGCTTCTGACATCCATCTTAATCAGTCTGAAGTTTCGACAATTATAGCTTCACGTCGAACCTGGATTCAGCTTGTGTGTTCCAAGGTCCTGTTGCATTCACTGATTTCATTAACATTAGAATAATTAGCACACCAATTGTGCTGTGCAAAGCTACTCGGTAATTATCATCAATACTTATCTATATATTGTAAAAGAAAGGCTGCCATGTTATTATACCCGCAGAACAAATGCATTTCTCATATATTTTCTTCTTGCAGTAAGTGATTCACTTATTATGCATGTCGGTTTCTCATGTTTTGTTCTTAGCGATTGTAGCATCATGCTCACTTGCTAGGGCATGTATCTGCGTGTATCTATTTGCCAGTAATAGATGTGAACAATTGATGAGGCTCCATACTAACAGTGCTGAGCAGGACCATTCTGGAGACACATAGATTGCTGTGATAGTCACCCTTCCATGAGCCTGAGTGTCACCCTACTTAATCTCATCATTATCTGTCATGGCAGGTTCCTCTGTCATTAGTACTGTCTGGATGCCAGCACAACCCTGCACACCCCAAAATGTATTTGGAAACATAAGCCTCATTTAAAATGTATGAATGTCTTTGCATTATTGAACAAAATATCAAACCAAGTGGCATTTATTTGAAAGAAATATAGCACAAACAATTTTCAAGCAAGACATTTTACATAAAGAAGTTTGATAAATATTTTGACACTTTCTGGTTGCAAAACTTTAATGGAACTTGTTCATAGTTAATGTGATGAACTACACCTATGGTTACTCTGATAGGACATCTGTGAGGGAACTTTAGGGGAACTGACTGCATACATGCACTAAAGATCACAGTTGGTTAAAAGTATTTGCAAAGATGGTTCCGAAAACTCTTTGTCCTGGGACATTTCTAGAATAATTTGTTTGCAGATGCCATTTGGTATCTAACATAAGCATGTCAATATTTACAACTGAATTCATAAATTTTAAGTGTGACTTAAAGGGATAGTTCACCCAGAAATGAAAATTCTCTCATCATTTACACACCCTCATGCCATTCCAGATGTGTATGACTTTCTTTCTTCTGCAGTCTACAAACAAAGATGTTTGGAAGAATATCTTAGTTCTGTAGGTCCATACAATGCAAATGAATGGTGACCAGACATGTGAAGCTCCAAAAATCACATAAAGGCCACATAAAAGTAATCCATAAGACTCCAGTGTTTAAATCCATGTCTTCTGAAGCGATATGATAGGTGTGTGTGAGAAACAGATATTAAGTCCTTATTTTACCAAAAATTTATGGTAAAAAAAAAAAATGACTTAAATATTGATCCTTTATCAACCACACCTATCATATTACTTATGAAGAAATGGATTTAACCACTAGATTTTTATGGATTAAATTTATATTGCCTTTCTGTGATATTTGGAGCTTAAAATGTCTGGTCACCATTCACTTGCATTGTATGGACTGACAGAGCTGGGAAATTCTTCTAAAAATCTTTGTTTGTGTTCTGCAGAAAACTGTTATTACAATATCTGGGATGAATCATTTTTGGGTGAACTATCCCTTTAAGTGTCCAAATACTTTTTGGGCCTATGTATAAAGACATATACACACAAGGATGCAACCAAATATTCAAGATTGGGGGGACCAAATCTGTCATGTCTTTAGTGTGTAGGGTTCTGGATAGAGGGTGTGTGGTTGAAGTTTTCAAAATGTCAGAGGTTAGCAAAATGGCTGAAACCGCTTACAGCACTTTCACGTATTTGCAACTGTCAGACAGACAGCATGAAGTGTTTGAATCCTTTTAAACTTTGTCATCTCATCTTTCCTTGTCTTTCTCTACAGCCTACCAGTTACGAGTGTGCCAACCTCCATCAGAAGTGGCAAACGCAGATATCCTGATGGAGGACAATGAGTTAGAGATAGGTATGAATACACTGCATTCCTATTACATACACTGTAAAAAATTTACTGTAGAATTAACAGGAATTACCTGGCAAAAAAGTTGCCAACAAAGTACTGTAAATATGTTAATGTAACTGCTGTAAAACAAATTACAGCATAATACTGGAAAGCAATTTACAGCTAACTGTTGTATGTGAAATACAGTAGTTTGTTGTTGTTTTTTACAGTAACATTGAATTAAACTAGTAATTTACTTTACAGTTATTTTTTGTAATTATACGGAATTACAATAGTTACCTGGCAATATAAATCCTGTAAATACCCAAAAGGTCAAAATGTTGCTGTAAAATAGTTTTACAGTAAATTGCTGGGAAACATGATCTATTACAATAGCAAACTGTAATATATTGTTTGCCACATTTTTCTGGTAAATTCATTAACATTTTAGAATAAACTGTATTTGAATTTCTTTACAAATCTACAAATCAATAAAACCAAAGTCAAAGATGCTGCAAGTAAAAAATTTATTAAAACTGACAGCATATTTGGTCATTAAGCAAATGCAAGGCACAGTGACATTGTTTCAACTTAATACAACATCATATCCAAATAAAATGGTTAGGTATTACAGACTACATGTGGATGTGTAAACAAACAACTTTTAATTAACTCGTTAACATGTTGGAGAAAGAGATTTACTTATGTAGATCAAGGCAAAAGTGTCTTTTGATAGAAGTGTCCTGGTTTAAATACATTTGAAACTACTGTACTTGCTTAATCATTCAGTCCATTAACCTTTTGAGAAGAGTACACACCTCTTCTCTGTGACCTTTTCCGATTCTTGGTGCCAGTGGGTGTGTTGATTCAAAGAAAACATCTGCGCAAAAATCATTCATAAAAACACATGCAGAAGCTTTAGGATGCAATGTGCAGAATTTGATGAAACATAGGGGTGGGCGATATGACCAAAATCCTATATCACGATATGAGTAATTTTATATCACACTAACTATATATATCAGATATAGTTAAATTTTTCTGAAAAATCAATAAAATATTATTATATATTAAGCCATGTCACAATGTGTAATTTTGAGTAATCCAGTCAATGAATTAAATACTTTATAAATGAAAACTTCTTCATCTTATATAATTTTCTCTTTATTTTGAGCTTGAAAATCATTTTGCATATATAGTATGCAAACTTGAAAAACAATACAATTAAATACCACATTTCAGTCTGATGATGTGCACCAATTTTCTTCTTTTTCTGTTTATTATTATTATTGTTGTTGTTAATATTATTATTGTTATTATTATGATTATTGTTATAACCTTCCTCAAAAAACTTAACATCTTCTCAAAGCAATGCAAAAAGTAAAATAACATAAATAAAGAAAATATTCATAAATAAAACACATAATTAGGCTCTATGTATTTTTAGTAATCATTCAAACAGAATTTTAGAAAGGGTTTTGATGTGTATTTAAAAAATCCACTTGACTTCGAGAGAAACCAGAATGAGTAAAGGGTGTGATCTGCACTTTTTCTGTGAGCACAAATGGAGGGACTGGGATGACTTCAATACTTGCGCACACTTGCATGTTTCAGACTGCTTATGCAACACTCACACAAAACATAGCTGCATGTGTTTGGATGGGAGGCATGTTTGGATCGCAGGATGAATGTCATTGAATTTGCCGCAGAAGCGGATTCAGTGTAGTTTTTCTCGTGTTCTAGACAAGCTTTTCATCTAATGACACATGCAGCTGTCACTGAAAAACTGCCTTTCATTATTTCTATCAGTCTCACGTGAAGCCCTGACCAATGATATATACGCACACATAGATACATCGACATACACAATGTACAAACCTTGCAAGTCGCTGTTTTCTGTTCAGTATCGTGTTTTCTAAAGCCAGACCAATTCCACATCATGAAGGATGCACTTTTTCCTTCATAATCGCCTCTTATCTTCTCATTGAAATGAATTTGAGGAATGAGCAGTCCCTCCGCCTTCCTCCATTTATCCGACAGAGTGTGTAATGCGTGCGTATGTGCTGTACACATTTCTCATGTGGCAATTTTCCAAAATGTATACGGGTTGGCAAATTTCTACCGGTTTATCATGTCTACCAGTATATCGCCCACCCCTAGAGTTCAGTAACAAATAACTGTAATGCTTTACAATGCGTTTGCATTTGTTAATACAAACTAACAATGAACACCCCCCTTTTACAATCTTGGTTAATGTTAATATATACTACTAACACATTTCTTAACATTAAAAGGTGTATGTGATAACATTCTTTAATGCATTAGTAAACGTCTCAAACTCATATGATTTTCTTCTGAACACAAGGATATTTTGATGGAGATATAATGTCTGTTTGTCCAAACAATGCAAGTCATTGGGGTCCAACATTTCCAAGATTTAAAGGGTTCGTTCACCCAAAAATGAAAATCTTCTCATGATTTACTTACCTTTAAGCCATCCCAGATGTGTATGTATTTCTTACACAAACCTATCGATTTCCTACAGAAGACATTAATTGATCGACTGGAGTCAAATGGATTACTTTTATGCTGCCTAAATATGACTTTTGGACCGTCAAATAGCCAGCAGCCTGATGGCACCAGTTTACTTGCTTTGTATGGACAAAAAGAGCTGAAATGAGCTTATAAAAATCTTTATTTCGGTTCTGCTGAAGAAGGAAAGTCATACACGTCTCCAAGGCGTGATCATGATTTGAAGCTTGATAACACTTCCTCACACTTGGCGCGTGCGCAGAGCGCTGTACACGCTTCAGAAGACATGGATTAAACCACTTGAGTCATATGGATTACCTTTATGTCGTTTTTGGAGCTTGTAGGTTTTTCCCATTGACATGTACAGATATATTCACATCATATCTCCATAAAAATTACTTAGTTTGTGTTCTGCAGAAGATAAAAGGTCCTAAGAGTTTGAGATGACATAAAGGATGAGAAAATAACAAGCTTGAACTAACATTAAGATATAAATTAGGCCAAAATTAACAATGAATAACAATTTTTATACAGCATTAGTTAATGTTAACTAATGCATTAAGTGATGTTAACATATGCAACCTTGGTGTAAAGTGTTACCAAAATGCTTCCAACTGCTCATATAAACAGATAAGGGAAATAAAATATACAGTCATCTACAACATATTACAATGTAAACACTATAAAGTAAAAACGTATAATTCAATAATTCAGTCAAAAATCAGCGATCGCTTGACATGTCCAATACTCACTGATTGTGAACCGCTCTGCAACCAACTGGAAACAGAATCACAATCTCCTCCACGTGCCCAAAGAATGTGCAACAGAAAAAAATGAGAAAATTGCATCATTTACTACATTTACTAATGATCTTCAACAGCTAAATCTGATTTCACATACAATGTTTACACCATGTAATAACAGCAAACATAACATAACAAAAAAATGTAAAGCGGATGACTTTTACATCCGAATATCGTCATATCACGCTGTTTTCAACTATGAATGGCTATAATTCACTACGTTTCACATTATAATGTTATGTATATTTGTTTCTGTTCAAAATATGGATTGCTTATACCTTCCATGTGACATTCAATAAAATAAGCATTTTAGCGGGTTTAAAAATATGTTATTTTCAATTCCTGACGTAAATTCAAATAAACGTACCACATATTCTGAATAGTTCTCTTCACTCAGCAGATGTTGTGCTGCTCCAGTCCACCAATGATTTCAAACTTGAGTGTAGCCCGTGCAATCCCATAATGCCACATCACATTATATTATTGTAAAATGCATGAACTATATTCACAACACCTTATACCTGTAAATTAATTTACAGTTGACATGGAAATGTATTGTTAGCTACTGTAATACATTTATTGACCCATAATGCATTGCGAATTACAGTTGCAAATTGTAAAATGTTAAAACATTACATTTCTGTAGAATTTTGCTGTAAAAACTACTGCAATTTGTTATAGTGTATGGTTGCAAAAAGTGATACTGACTCTGAAGTGTTACTGTAGCTTAAAGGGGTTACATCATGCATTTATTTTTCTTTGAGGTTCACTTATAATATTAGTAAAGTTTTTTGCACTAAAAGTAGACATATTGTAGTATTACTCCACCCTGTCTCTGGCCGTGTGTCTATAATGTTTGGTTTCTGTGCTATGTCCCCCTTTAAGACTTCAATATACATACACTGTTATGACTGGCTAACATCTTTGCAGAGCAAATAAACAAAAATGTGGTGTCAGATGTACACCACATCCTGACGTCACAAAAAGGTTTGAGTTCTGAAATGTACAGTTTGTTTTAATTTTACAGTGTCCTTTTAATATGTCAAAATATCAAGGAAATTTTGATTCCTCATAACATGACCCCTTTACAGTAAACCAAGTTTGTGCTGTGAACAATTTGCCCACAGATAAAGGTTAGAATTTGTTTAATGTTAAAATACTCCTTTCTCACTTTAATGTGCAGACTAGAAGTGACAGCAAAATATTTAATCACTATACAAATTCACCTGTACATGCTCTTATATAAATGTACTATCTTTTACCTCCTATACACCTAATCCACCTGTTACAAGAGTCATTCCAGTCAGCCTACTGTTATATTCCCCCAATGCCAAAGTGACAACTAAATTAGTACCCTAAATAAGAGAACCGTTCATAGCTTGAGTTCTCGCCCCCAGGCATTCAGGCATTCTGAAATATCAAGTCTGGCTTTTATGATTGGCGGTACAGAAATTAGGCCAGTACTGTAAGCAAGATGGATTCACCTTGCCCTGTTGCCTAGACACTGGCACTGCATCGGAATGCTCCTCCGCATAGGAACACTCCAGTTCGTCATACTTTTGATGTTCTTCAGGTGCTTACGCATCATTATTTTTAGATAGATTCTGGAGGTGAAGGAATGTGGGGGGTGGGGAGGTTTTCATGCAATGCCAATACAAGGAATTCATTAGCCAGGGCTGCAGACACTGCTGTTTTACAGATCAATTATCAACTCTTCAGGTTTAACATTAAAATATATGTATATTTCACCACCACCATATTACTGGCATCTGTCTCCATTAAAGCCATGCAGGTTAGCTGTCCCACCTAATTAAACAGACGCTTAATCATTCTAAGTCTCTCTCTTTCTCTCTCTCTCTCTCTCTCGCTCTCTCTCTCTCTCTCACTCTCTCTCTCTCTCTCTTTCATTCCTTTTGCCTCCTTCCCTCTGTCTCTCTTTGTCTTTCAGGTGATATTATATGGTATCGTTGTCACCCTGGATTCACTCTAGTGGGGAGTGAGATTCTGACATGCAGGCTAGGGGAAAGGCTACAGATGGACGGACATCCTCCTTCCTGCCAAGGTGAGTGTAATCTTCAATAACAGCTGTGTCCAAAACCAAATGCAGCTGCCATACTGCCTCACTGTCTAGTCAGTCAATAACTTTGGAGGCAGCATTATTGTATGAAGGTACCTCTAAAGGCACCATAACATAAAGTCAAATGATCTAGAACAAATTCAGGTGAGCTTTAGACATGACCAAGCAAATGAAATAAAAAATACAAAAATGAAAATTCCATCATCATTAACACACCTTCATATGTTCCAAACCCATATGACTAACATTTTTAAGTGAAACACAAAAGTACGGCAAAAATGACATTTCTCCTTTTGTGTTCCTCAGAAGAGAGTAAGTCATATGTGTATGGATTGATATGAGGGAGGGTAAATGATGAGAGAATTTCCATTTTTACACTTACATTTATTCATTTAGCAGACGCTTTTATCCAAAGCGACTTACAAATGAGGAATACAGCAAAAGTGATTTGTCAAAAGGAGGCAATAACATGAAAAGTGCTGCAATACAAAAGTTTAAAATTGCTCTGAAGTACAAGTAGGGTGAAGGTGAGAAACAGTGGTGAAAGAATGAAGTGATAATTTATTTGTATTTTTTTTATCATTAAGAAAGAAGATAGTAGTGCATTAGTAGGATCGGGTCAGCTGTTCACAGAAGAGATGCGTCTTTAGATGTTTCTTGAAAATAGTTAGAGAATCAGCTGCTCGGGTGGAGTTCAGTAGGTTGTTCCACCAGCGAGGATCGGTGGAAGCATAAATGCCTTGAACTTTACGTGAGCTACTAATGGCATCCAGTGCAATTTGATGAAAAGAGGCGTGACATACGCTACCTTGGGCTCTAGATATGGCAAGAGCTTGGACAATAAGTTGTGCTGAACCACACACACAGGATATCATTATATTGTGGGATATCATAGACAGCAAGGGTGTATCTATTTTATCTTCAAAAACCTACCACACATCTCAGTAGACATGATGTGACGCAAACATTGGATTTGGAAGTGCTTGTTGCCTTCCTACCTCAGGTAACAATTTTAAGCTCTTGGACACAGCCACTATGACACATAATCACCAGCTTCCACTAACTAGGATTATGTGCCAAATGCTTCTTCCTTTAGACACCAGTGATGTACACAGTAGCACAGAACACGGGTTAAAGGTTTAAATGTGCAAGATGTTGCCACAGAAACGGCTAACCTCCATCCACAACTAAATCACAGGATTTTGGGAAAGCCAGATTATAACCTCAAATCACCCAGACGAGAATCATACATGTAATGAAGGGTAAAATGTGATCAGAAATGGTATTGTTTATAGCCCATGAAGAGCTCAGTCATTCCGTCACCTTTCCTTCCCTCGGTTTGGGTGTTGATGAGTGATGTGGCTCTTGCTGAGTTTAGTGACTCAAACAGCTGCTGCCATTAATCTTTCATGGCTCCATCTTTCTCCCTGCATCCCCAAGAGAGAGCACTCACTTTGTTAGAATTTGTCCTCTGCTTAGATTCAGGTAAGTGCCTGGAAACGGTAGTTCAATAATTTGTCATGCACATTAAAGCAGTTTCAGAGTGGAATAAACAAAGTGAGTCATATTGCAGGAGTTCTCATGAAGTGTTTTGCAGAGTATGTAACATTTCAGGCTGACTTGATAAACAATTGTGGCGTTTTTGCAAGATGGCAAACTGCAGTCACCCTCCACCTAAAGTTTTGAAGAAATATAGTGCCAACAAACTGATTTGTGGATTATTTTTAACAAACTGAAGAACTGTGACAATCTCAGCTGTGATAAAAGATTGTAATGACTAACTGGGATTACATTTTATTAACACATTTTATCCTAAGAGTTAGTTTAGTTTAGCCTAGATCTTGTTCTTTTTGATGAACATTTTGTTGTTCTACCAGTCCTCTAGTGTGCCAGTTCTATTATTGCTTGTTTTGTTTTTTTTGTTTGTTTTTTTATGCACATCTTGTTACAACAGTGCTCTAGTGTACTAGCTACATATATAATTTGCTTATGGATGACTGCTTTGTACAAAATGAATACACAGTAAAATATGTTTTTGGAAATATATTTTTTCCACAGTGCAATGCCCTGCTCACGATGTCCGATTTGACTCATCTGGGGTGATTTTGAGCCCGGGCTACCCAGACAGTTACCCAAACCTACAGATGTGTTCATGGAGCATCAACGTGGAGAAAGGCTACAATATCACCTTGTATTTTGAGTTCTTCCAGACCGAGAAGGAATACGACATTCTGGAAGTCTTTGATGGTAGACCTTTTCTCATTGAAACTCTGTTAGTATGTTATTGGTAAAGACCGGATTTATATGACACTGAATTGTCTTAGTTATATTGTTAATTTATATAAACAATTATTTTGTATATAAAACTGTTCGGTATTTACTGTAAATGTGCATTGTATAATGTGTAGGCCTACCAATACGTACTGCTTTTCATTTCACTGCATGTTTTTACAAATGTAAAGTTTGAAAAGTGAAACTCAAACTGATAGCCGTCTAATAAGAGTTGATATTCTGTGCACAGAGAAGTCACTATTTATTGCCAGAGCTCTTATTATCTACAATTTGCCTGCTTTGCCCATTTTCAAGATATTTCCCAAAAGAAATTTCAAGAGCCAAAGTCCAATTGTGTTCCTCCCAAGCACCAACCCGACGTTACGAGTTTCTTCTTTTTTAGCAGGTATAATTTGATGTAACAGTACTCCTGCAAATTGTCTCTCTTTCCTTTCCCCTCTATTTCTGTTGAAGGAGCCACGATTCATAGTCAGACACTGGCCACATTGAGCGGTGACCTCCCAACACCCTTCAACATCACCACCACAGGCCACCAGCTGCTTCTGCGCTGGTCAGCTGACCACGGCACCAATAAGAAGGGGTTCCGCATCCGCTATGTCGGTGAGTATCAAAGTATGTATCCATTTAAATCTCTTTATCACTTGCACGCTTTCCGTCCCTGGTCTTGAGTTTGAGTGAGCATGCACATTTTGGGCTGAGCAAGTGTGTTGGCTGTTTGCGTGAGAGTGTATGCATTTACAGTATGTATAGGTCAGAATCTTGTGTGTGTGTGCGCATGTGCGCACGTTTGTGCATGTGTGTGTATGAGTGAGTGCATGTACATGTTTTTGTGTGTTTGTGTATACAGTATATGTGTGTGTTAGGGTTGCACCGACTACTCAACTAGTCGACTAGTCAGATAGCTCTGCCACTAGTCAATGCATTGGGTCTCGACTAGTTGTGGATCACATGACTTCAGTTGCGCTTGATCTACATGGTGACATAAGAGGGAAGATTCCTCTGTTCACAAACAAATCTTAGTGCGTCCCCGGATATTTGTTTGCAAATATATGAAAATATATATATGGAATCATGTGAAACCAAAAATAGCATTTTGCATTCACAAAGCCCGTTATAGGCAAACTGCCTTCTGAGACTGACATCTGAAATGGTCTGTGTTAATTTGGTGTGTTCACAAATAGGCAAAATTCTTGCAAACCGCCCAGAATCTAAGTGCCCCCCAGAGACTTACAGAAGTTGTAAGCGAGTGGGACATGAGGCATGCAGCATTAATCTGGCAATGGAAATATTTACGCTTTTTATCTCACCCACATCATCTCACTGATGCTGCACAATGTGTGGTGAGTTATTTACAAAAGGTAAATATTGATAATTTTCTGGACCACCAGTCAGTTGACTAGTAAAAATAAGTAGTCATGCAAGCCCTTACGTACATTATAATTATGTTTCAATGTAAAAGTGATTGCATCTGTTAAACTTGGACATGCGGTACTGATGGATTTATGTTGTCTTCTATGACCAAGAGGCATAGGCACACTTGCTTACTTGAGAGTGGACCTCATATATGTTTGACAAATGGCCTTTGCAGCTGGGGTCGTGCACTTTTCAGGCTCTTGGAAAAATCATACTGACAGAACAAGAAGAAGCATAGAACCATTGGCCCAGTAGTTGCTCTCTGTAGTAGGTTTAGTTCTTTTGGGCAATGGAGGAGTCAGGAGACAACGAAGCAGTGCAGGCAAGTCTTTTATTTTGTGCATTCAGCGTCTTGTATTTTTAATTCACTCAATTCACGTAGATTCTTCACAACACTCAATAAGATAACATAAACTTTTTAATACACTCAATACACGTGGAGATCACGCTCTCGGGTCGCTCTCTCTCTCCCCGAACTTTATGCGCTGGTGCGGCTTTTAAGTCTCCCTCTGCCATCACTATAACAAGAGACAGGTGTTAGAGATAATTACAACCCAGGTGGCGAGCCTTACCGCTCTCTCTCTCCCGCAGACAGACACATGACCACGCCCCCATCACCACATATCCCCACCGCCTGACATCCGGCCTGCCAACTCTTCCCCCCATTTCTGGAGAGAAAGTCAGCCACAGCCATCTGTGCTCCTGGTCTGCAGATCACCTCAAATTCGAACGGCTAAAGTGCCAGGTACCAACGGGTGATCTGCACATTGGTATCCTTCTGCGGTGGAGCCACTGGAGTGGGGCGTGATCTGAACAGAGGGTGAAGGCCCGCCCCAGCAGGTAGTAGCGGAGAGTGAGGACAGCCCACTTAATCGCCAGACACTTCTCCACAGTGCTGTTTGTAGTCTCTTTCAGCGAGAGCTTACGACTAATGTTCAGCACCGGTCGCTCCTCCCCCTCCACCTCTTGCAAGAGCACTGTCCCCAGCCCTCTGTCAGATGTATCTGTCTGCAAAATAAAGGGGAGAGAGGAATTAGGAGCATGTAAAAGCGGCCCCCCACAAAGCACGGATTTTATTTTTAAGAAAGCCTGTTGGCATGACTCCGTCCACTGGAATGGATCGGGGGCCCCCTTTCTAGTAAGATCAGTCAGCGGGCTGGTGACGCCAGAGTAACTAGGCACAAAGCAGCACCAGAAAATGTCTCACCTCCTTTTTGGTCTTGGGTCACGCACCTGCCCATGGCCCAAGTGGAACCCCAGATACCGAACTTCCACCCACCCGATTGCGCATTTCTTCAGGTTGGCCATGAGCCCCGCCCTTTGCAGCGACCTCAGGACAGCTCTCAGATGTTGCATGTGCCTCTGCCAGTCATTACTTTAGATAATAATATCATCTAATTATGCAGCAGAATATGCTGTATGGGGTCTGAGAATTTTTTCCATGAGACGCTGAAACATGGCCCTGAACAAACCGAGTGGTGAGCTGAACGGTGCAGAAAAAGCCGTTTTTTTTCTCAGGAGGTTGGAGTTAAAGGGATTTTCCAATACCCCTTTGTTAAGTCCAATGTCTAATAAAATTGAGCTGTGACCAACCTATCAATCTGAGGCATTGTGTACACGTCAAATTTGGACACCATGTTCACTTTGCGATACTCTACACAGAACTGGACCATCCCGTCGCTCTTAGGTACCTGAACCACTGGGCTGGCCCAATCACTGTGTAACACTTCTATTATGCCCATATCAAGCATCACTTCTAATTTTTCCTTAACAACCTTTTTTTTGTGTTCAGGAAGGCAATAGGGGTGGCTACAAACCACTGCCCCTGGGGTGGTCTCGATGTGGTGCTCTATGAGGTTCGTGCAACCGGGGAGATGCGAGAACATGTCCGCAAATTCCGTTTGCAACTTGGCCACGTCTGTGAGCTGCGATGGTGAGAGGTGGAATCCACATGGGACCAGGGTGAATGAATTTGATTTGAGTCACCTCCAGCCCGAGCTCCGCCCTCTCAGGGACCACCATCGCTAAGGCCACAAGGACCGCCTCTCTCCATGATTTTAAGAGGTTGAGATGGTACACTTGATGTGCTCCGCCCCTATCCGTTCGCTTAACCTCATAATTAAGATCTCTGACTCGCTGTGTGACTTCAAAGTCCTGAGATGCAGGAGAGAAAGAGAGAGAAGAGAGAGAAGAAAAAGAGTCTGCTTCGCTGCCTCCCGGAAAAACCGCCATGTAGTCCTCTGCCAGCTGGACGGCCTCTATCAGCAAGACGGCTTCTTCCAATGATGCCAGGCAGTGGCACTGGACCCACTTGGCCATACCATGAGGAAGCTGGGAGATAAACTGATCGAGTACCACCAGGTCGACGATGTCCATGGCGCCATGGGTCCCCTCAGCCAGCAACCATTTCTGGCAGGCATCCCGAAGCTGTTGGGCAAAAGCAAACGGTCAGCTGTGCCTCCCGAACGTCAGGGATCGGAACCACTGGTGGCTCTGCTCCAGACTATGACCAACCTGCTGCAGGATGGCTTTCTTGAGATCATGGTAATTGAGGAGGCTGGCAGTGGGAAGTTGCTGGGCCGCTACCTGTGCCTCCCCGGAGAGTAACGGCAACAAGTGGGCCGCCCACTGGTCAGGTGGCCACTTCCACTTCCTCAGCGGTTTTCTTGAACAGGTCGAGGTAGGCCTCCAGATCGTCATTTGGCCCCAGCTTCATGAGGGTCACGGTGGAAGTGGCCTCCGGGGGGGGTCATAGTGCCAGCCCCTTCTCTGTCAATCAGGCTCCGGAATGCCTGCCGGTCCTCCGCTTGCACCTGGAGCAGGAACAGTGCTTCCAACTCCTGCTCCAGGCCCAAGCAGAGGACCAGCAGGCGTAACCCCATGAGGGCTTGATGCTGGCAAGGGACTTGATCATAACGACGTTGTCCTACAAATTCCCGGGTTTCAGCACCACTGTAGTAGGTTCAGTTCTTTTGGGCAATAGAGGAGTCAGGAGACAATGAAGCAGTGAAGGCAAGTCTTTTATTTTCTGCCTTCAGCGTCTTGTATTTTTAATGCACTCATTTCATGTAGATTCTTCACAACACTCAATAAGATGACATAAACTTTTTAATACATTCAATACATGTCGACATCGTGCTCTCGGGTCGCTCTCTCTCTCCACAAACTGATGCACTGGTGCGACTTTTAAGTCTCCCTCCACCATCACTATAACAAGAGACAGGTGTTAGAGATAATTACAACTCAGGTGATGAGCCTTATTGCTCTCTCTCTCTCCCGCAGACAGACGCATGACCACGCCCCCATCACCACACTCTCATGTACCCATTGCTCTCTCTCACCACTCCACACCTTGCAATTCCATGTGTGGATGAGTGTGTGGTCAGTCCTGAATATGGATAGACAATGTTTTGAGGGCTCTCAGTGGCCACTTAAAGGTGGTATTTCCCTAGTGAGCATTTGTTTTTTTACCGCAAAAAGACAGAGATTCCAAGATGAGTTGAAATGCAACATTTTTTTGGACACTACCAGGGGAATTCACTAAGAATGAATTGTGTCTGCTGATAGTACTGATTTTACACATTGTCTGCATTGGTTTATCACCTGATTAACTATAGAAATTATGCAAATCAGATAACGGTGCAAACACAGCCAAAAACATCAATGCTGAATGCACTTTGCACTGCGCAAATCCCCATCCCGACCTTTTAAGCTGGTTCTGAGTGCTAGGTTGTGGAGGATGCAGCAGAGTACTGATACACTGTACTGGGACTTTACAGCATCACTCCACCACTGCAATCAAGGCAACTGAATCAGCTTTTTAAAAAGCTGATTACCAACAGAAAATGTATACAAACAACTGTTTCTAATAACGTTCTGTTTCCACCTGCTTCCTGTGGGTGGTAATAGCACAGCGTTTATTGCCTCAGGCAAATATCGCTGACTTTTGTGAATAAGGAGCAATCTATAATAGGCTTCTATTCTGCATTGAAATTAGGCATATTCGCACTGAAAAGAATGGCAATGACTTAATGACCAAATAAGATAATTTAGTACCTGGTCAAGTTTGACTACGATTCATTATGTTGCCATTTGTTTTGTGCTGAAATACCACATGCTAAAGTTGCACAACTGTTAAGTGAATTTGCACCTACCAAATCTTACCAACTCTTAATGGGCCTCATTCATGAAACTTTCTTAAATGAATAAATTGGAAGTAATATCTGCAGAATCACAAACACTTCATATTCCCCAGATTTGTTGGCTAAATGTGTGTATGTTAGTGAATTCCGAACATTTGTAAATAGGGGTCATGTGCACGTTCACTCACAATTATCAGCATACACGCCCTTGAAAATGCCATATAAGGAAGGCACCAAATTTGCTAGTTAATGCTGTTAACATCTATGTGGAACAGTGAGCCCGTTTACATGCACACCAATATGCGGATTACTCTCTAAAATCAGTTTATTTAAAAAAGGCAAGAAATCCACATTTACATGACATTTTAAATAATTGCGTTATTCCCTTCTTTTGATGTCAAACCATAAAGAGGCATGCGCTCAGCACGTGTGCACATTGGATGAGCCGGTAAGAGCACTGGGTTAGGTGTTTACATTGCACTCGAAATCGGCGTAATGGGGAAAAAGCTACCTGTGTCGATCAGCTCAGTAATTAAATCATTTGGTGAATGAAGTGCATTCACATCGTAACATTTTTATTTAGCAAACACAACAGCATCTCAAAGAAAGTGAGGACTTACTGTCATTTCATGTTTTTACTGTCATCTGAGGCTCTTTTGTGAATCAAGCTGTTCAAGAAGTCAATAAAAAATGGTTTTACATGAGTGTAAAACATGTTCATTTGGAGAAGAATGTCCACCACCATTAACCTTCTCTGGTTCAGTTCGCAGCACATCGCCAGCATCATTTGTCAAACTTCTTGGGTAAATCATGATGGTAACAGTGATATACTTGCAACTGGAAGAATCTTCAGAGAAATGAATAGAATGCCTGAAGAAGATCTTTGACCGAAACGCTGTAAGATATTACAGATATTGTAAGCTATATGACAGTGTATAGGCTTTTTCTATTTGTTCTGTATTGTGTAAACACCCCCCTGCAATTTTATTATTTATGGGTTTAACAACATAATTACAACTATAATTAGCACTGACCATATGTTATCAACTGAACATAATTTACCAATGCCTATACTAAATTATGAAACCTAAATTATAGAGCTCATATCAAATAAAAAAAAAAACTGTCCAAGCAGTCATGTTAGAGGGCATAAATTTTTTTCAAGAAAATCAAATGCAAACTGCATCTTACCATGAACTTTTCACTCAATGTGAAGCTGGAAAAACTATATACTTTGAAAAATTAAATGCAAGCAGCAAAGAAACGTTTCTAAATTAGTATAGGCTATGGTTTCAAATGAACATTGTCTTTTCTCTTTTTAAAAAAAAACGAATTGATGTTTTTTGTTTTAAGGTTAATTTCACTTATTTAATTATTAGTAAATGTTTTCATGCTTACACGTGGTCGGGAGCAGGTGTAAATTATGTTTGTACCAACTAATGTTTTGAAAATACAAAAACTTCCGAGAATTTACATCAGAACATCTTTACAGGTGCTGGTCATATAATTAGAATATCATCAAAAAGTTGATTTATTTCACTAATTCCATTCAAAAAGTGAAACTTGTATATTATATTCATTCATTACACACAGACTGATATATTTAAAATGTTTATTTCTTTTAATTTTGATGATTATAACTGACAACTAAGGAAAATCCCAAATTCAGTATCTCAGAAAATTAGAATATTGTGAAAAGTTTCAATATTGAAGACACCTGGTGCCACACTCTAATCAGCTAATTAACTCAAAACACCTGCAAAGGCCTTTAAATGGTCTCTCAGTCTAGTTCTGTACGCTACACAATCATGGGGAAGACTGCTGACTTGACAGTTGTCCAAAAGACGACCATTGACACGTTGCACAAGGAGGGCAAGACACAAAAGGTCATTGCAAAAGAGGCTGGCTGTTCACAGAGCTCTGTGTCCAAGCACATTAATAGAGAGGCGAAGGGAAGGAAAAGATGTGGTAGAAAAAAGTGTACAAGCAATAGGGATAACCGCACCCTGGAGAGGATTGTGAAACAAAACCCATTCAAAAATGTGGGGGAGAACCACTACGCACAGACGTATGCAAGACATGGGTTTCAGCTGTCGCATTCCTTGTGTCAAGCCACTCTTGAACAACAGACAGCGTCTGAAGCGTCTCGCCTGGGCTAAAGACAAAAAGGACTGGACTGCTGCTGAGTGGTCCAAAGTTATGTTCTCTGATGAAAGTAAATTTTGCATTTCCTTTGGAAATCAGGGTCCCAGAGTCTGGAGGAAGAGAGGAGAGGCACACAATCCATGTTGCTTGAGGTCCAGTGTAAATTTTCCACAGTCAGTGATGGTTTGGGGTGCCATGTCATCTGCCGGTGTTGGTCCACTGTGTTTTCTGAGGTCCAAGGTCAACGCAGCTGTATACCAGGAAGTTTTAGAGCACTTCATGCTTCCTGCTGCTGACCAACTTTATGGAGATGCAGATTTCATTTTCCAACAGGACTTGGCACCTGCACACAGTGCCAAAGCAACCAGTATCTGGTTTAAGGACCATGGTATCCCTGTTCTTAATTGGCCAGCAAACTCGCCTGACCTTAACCCCATAGAAAATCTATGGGGAATTGTGAAGAGGAAGATGCGATATGCCAGACCCAACAATGCAGAAGAGCTGAAGGCCACTATCAGAGCAACCTGGGCTCTCATAACACCTGAGCAGTGCCACAGACTGATCGACTCCATGCCACGCCGCATTGCTGCAGTAATTCAGGCAAAAGGAGCCCCAACTAAGTATTGAGTGCTGTACATGCTCATACTTTTCATGTTCATACTTTTCAGTTGGCCAAGATTTCTAAAAATCCTTTCTTTGTATTGGTCTTAAGTAATATTCTAATTTTCTGAGATACTGAATTTGGGATTTTCCTTAGTTGTCAGTTATAATCATCAAAATTAAAAGAAATAAACATTTTAAATATATCAGTCTGTGTGTAATGAATGAATATAATATACAAGTTTCACTTTTTGAATGGAATTAGTGAAATAAATCAACTTTTTGATGATATTCTAATTATATGACCAGCACCTGTATGAACGATTTACACAAAAATAAGTTCTGTTGTTTTTCATGAATAAGGCCCAATGCTATTACAATCTTTATGGGCATAAACATTTTTATGTTCTTCTGGGTTTTCTAAAGCATGTTGTCTTTTTATTTTTGGTGGTAACATAGAATTACATCCCTAGACATACTGTATGTAACCGGTTCTGCTCGACCCGCTCTGAGCAGGAATTTAACTGGGGTCTCTGGCGTGGGAGGCAGGCATGCTAATGAGGAGGTTAAATGGCTACGGCCCCTAGTGTCAGTCGCTAGTGCACCTCTTGAGGCGAGGGGAGTGAGGTTTAGACACTGCACAGCTACCTACCATCTGGCTACCATTACACATACACTGTCCTGTAAAAAGGTAAACAGATTTTATAGAATTTGTCCTGTTTGTGGCTTTTGTATAGCAAATATTTTCAAGAAGTGAAATACTGAGAGCTAACATTAGTATTGTTGGGGGTGGTGTTGTTCACTGGTTAAGATCTGGGCTGGTAACCAAAAGGTTCTAGGTTCAAACCCAACAAGGTGCAATCCTGGGGCAATCTAAGGGCAGTCCTTGAGCTGTCACCATTGTACTCTTGTGCAATTACTTAACCCCAGGTTTTTTGTTACTCTGTTAACAAATTCCCATGACCCTGGTCTTGTGGCAAATTAAAACTTTTTTAGGTATTTTATGGGCTATAATGTGCATAGCAGATTACTGCAGTGGCAGGTGTTGAAATTTATTCTCATATCAGCATTGTACATCTGCAAGATTTCAACTATTTTCAACTATCATTTCAGCTATTAAAGTTTTCTGAAATTCTTTGGAGTGTTGTGAAATCTACCCTACCTCATGAGTCAATAAATTGCCTTCACTCCTGCTGTTTGTCTCGTACTTTCTGCAGTCAAAAACATAGTTTAACTCAGCAATATGTCCACACTGTCTTTCCATCAAAATGACATTTTTGCCTCAGGGCACTAGCACTGCACAGCTTGGCTTTGCTTTTCGTCACAGTTGCAAGTCTTAAACCCAGATTTATCTGTTGTTAGGGCTACACATCCTGGCTGAACTTTCATTCAATCCAAGCCTTGAGTAAATTTAACTGAATGGGGTACCGGTGAGAAGAGAGCGGCAAGGAAAGACACTTCCTCTGACCTGTCCGTTTGAGATTTTAGATACCTACAGGTACATCCCCTTCACACATCTGTGACTGGCTCAGGAGAGGAAGGAAGAGTACCTTTGAACTGAGATTAAATGCGAGCTGACATGCCACATTCGCAGCGCTTTTCAGGCTTTAGCCTCCTGTCAGTTGTTTTCGGCTTGTGAAATCAATGATGAATGGCTTGTTCATTTCAGTCGTTAGAATAAGAAAAATTCCACTTCAGTGTGTTAATACTTTGTTTCAGTTCAAAGGCTCAGCATCAGTTTGATTTCTCTCACAGTCTCTTGCAAAACTCAGGAAAAAACGAGCCTAAGATTAGGAAAGCTTCTTTCTGTCTGTGGAGTTCTCTGTGGTTGTCTAGGTCTCTTGCTGAGTTTGATTGACAGGGATATGTGTGTGGGTTTGATCTCAAGATGAGTGTTTGACTACAGTGCCTACAGAAAGAATTTGCCCCCTTGAATTTTTTCACATTTTGTTTGTGCAGATTTTAAAATATTTTTTTCTTCACACTAACCATTCAATACATATATGAACAAAAATGTACATGTATATTTATTATTTTATGAACATTTAATTCTCCAGAATGAAAGACTTTTCGTTTATAGGATTCACAAGTCCAGACTACTAGACATCCTACATTCCTATATATAGTATTTGCCATGTGCTTTAGGTTCATTGTCCTGCTGCATGGTCAAAGCACTAAACTCTGATCTCTTGCTAATTGAAACAGACTGCCCATAAGAACCTGGCTTCATAGTCATTTTGTTTTCACCAACAGACTTTCCAGTCCCTTCCCAGAATCACAGAGTGTGATGCTGCTATCACTAACACATACTATATTTCTGAAGATATTTTGTTTTATTAAATTTTATGTTAGATTTTAATTTATTTGTATTATTTTTTTAACATTTTAAAGAATTACTCCTATTTTAAATGACTTCAATTTGTACACATTTGATTAAGAATGTAACTTTCTGAATGCACTGTACATGCATGGCATGCCTGTCCTGTATGTGATTGAACTTAAATGAATGGACAGTACAAAAATAGAGTATGCCTGATATTGTTGTTCCATCCTTTTTCTAAGATCAGTCAAAATTTTGTGTAACATAATTTTGGGTGAAAAAGATATTACATATTATAAAATCATTTTAGAAATTATCTTTTTAGATTTCATGCAGTTCTTTACATAACAATTAATGACAAATATGTGCTATTTCTTTTTAATTATCAGGCTGTTTTTATTGTACAGTGGCTCAGAAAAGTATTTGGACACCTGAGGCACTCGTTGCACAAGATCACACAGTATTAAACCAAGTAGCATTTATTTTATTTTATAATACAGTATTTTTATTGTATTATATATAACACAATATATTATACAGTATTAGTTTATGCAGTTTTGTTTTATAATAATACAGATGTAATGTTCAAAATTACATTTTGGAAAAAGGACAGTTTCTGGTTGTCAAATGTGCGTGAAACACTTCCATACTGTAGGTACATGTCCATGCCCATAGCAGTGAACTACACCTGTTGTTACTCTGCGAGAGCACCTTTGTGAACTTGAGGGGAACTGATTTCACACATCCACTAATTATCACCTTGAAACCAGTTAGTTAAAAGTAATTGCAAAAGTTGACAAAAGATAAAAGTGATCTTAGTTCTAAGAAAATATCTTTCATCATTTGTTGATATTTTGTTTATGCAATTCATACATTGTAAATGTTTATGCAACTCATACATTGTAAATTCATATATTTTTAATTGCAGCTTTATCGTCCAAAATCGTTTTGAGGCCACTATACCTCTGTTTTTTAAAATGAATGGAACGTAAACTCATCATGTTTTTAATACAATATTTACAGAAGTTGCAAAAGTGATGTCTACATGCTCGTTAAATTGCTGGATGACTGATTGGCACAATATCTAATAACTCTCCAGATTAAATTACTGAATTATCCATCAGTCAAATACCTTCTATTTTGCTAAATTTCAATGCGTGGAAAGAAAATAATTAGTCAGATTTTTTTATGACCTTGTTAAAATATTCATCTCCAAAAAAAGATTTTGGCTTAGTAGCCTGTCAAATATCTTCAAAACCTTTCCCCATTATTGTTCTGACTTGCCCTGGAACCATTAGTAGTGGGAGTTAAATGTTGATTCTGTGTATTTATGTTTTGCTTTTCTGTGTTCGGTGTAGGAATCAATAAAAATGTTAATCATAAAAAAAATATCTTCAAAACCAGGTTGATGCATGTTGAATGAGGCACATAGGAGTTTTACCTCCTTGAAGTGATTATAGCAGAAAAGAAAATGATTGCTTAAAGAAATAGTACACCCAAAAAATCAATTCTGTCATTATTTACTCACCTACATGTCGTCCAAAACCTCTATGACTTCATTTCTTTCATGGAATTTCCATGGTAAATTCTGGTCTGTTCCTCACACAAAGCTGTCGTATGGCTTCAGAAGACTTGGAATATAGCGCATGAGTTGTATGGTCCACTTTCATGGTGCTTTTTCCATCCTTTTTTAAGCTTAAAATTTAGTCCCCATTCATTTAAATTTTATGGAAAAGAGTGACCGGTAAATCTTTCAACATTTCTCCTTTGTTTTCCATGGAATAAAGAAAGTCATATGGGTTTGGAACATGTGGTGAGCAGGGCGGAGCTGAGCAGAGTCTGGGTAGAGCGAGGCCGGCCAGATAAGTTGCAAATGACTTTCACCTGCGTGCCACACCAGTCTCATGTTCCAGCAAGGGGCGGCGGGAGTACTTAAGGAGAGGAGAAGGCGGCAGACTGGAGAGAGAGATGCGTGAAGCTGTTTGTGTGTATCTACGTGTCAGTGTGGTTTTGCTGAAAAGCAAACCTTTTGTGTACTACTGAAAAGCGGCCTTATTGTGTGCGACTGAAAAGTGCAACAATAAATGCATCCTCCTTTCCACGAACTGTTACAGAACAATAAGAGGGTAAGTAAATAATTACAGAATTTTCTTTAATAAAGAGAACCTATTCCTTTCAGCCCTTTAAAAATACTTTAAGCAGTGTTCTTAGGGCAGTTGTAAGTTCTATGTGCTTAAATGAGCCTATGTTACAGTGCTCTGCTCTGGGTGGCAATTAAGGAACTGATGGGGTCTGGTTTCTGTCTGTCTGTCTGTACAGCTCTGTACTGCAGCACCCCGGACTCTCCCCTCCACGGTTCCATAAGCAGCCAGACAGGAGGACATCTAAACAGCCTGGTACGCTGGGCATGCGACCGTGGCTACCGACTTATTGGAAAGAGCACTGCTGTTTGCAAGAAGACCCACTTAGGCTACTATGCCTGGGACGCCCCTGTTCCTGCTTGTCAAGGTAAAATAAAGAAAAAGGGCAAGTTTACATGCCTGTTTGGGGTGGTGCAGCTTAGTGGGTAAAGATTTGGGCTCATTGCTGTTTCTTTTAGGAATTTATAATGGGCTTTTTTAATGGCACTTTTTGATTTATGAATAATATTTGTTTGAAATTGATTTGTATGAAGAAATTGTTGTGTGCTTTAAACAGTAAGTTGCTACAAAAGGACTACAATGGTAGTTTAATTCGTCAAGCATGTAAACTAAAATCCGTATGGTAGTTGATGTCCTTATATAGTAACTTATTAGCTATTTGCCTTTTTAAAGTACACAATGGTTTCAGAAGTCTTCTTTATGGTACTACTGTGCAATTAATGTTGTAGAACAAAACGTGAAAGTCTTATATTAACCGTAACCTTATTATTAATCATAAATTGAAAACTGCTGTTCTAAAAAACCCATTAGAAATTCCTGAGGGGCATGAAAATGCTAATTCTCTTCTGCGTCTTAGGACTACAAACTTAACAACTCTATTTGTTCTGGATAAGTTCCACTAGATGAAACATAATGTGTCAGGATGCTTGGATTCTTAAAAGTGTGGTAGAGTTAAATATGCTTTAAAGTCAGCAGGTAGTAATTTGGTGCTTGCAGATATGATCCGTAATTTTCATGAAGCTTAATCTCTAGCTTCTCTAAATAGCTTTTACGGTCAGTGATGGAGACGCAGTAATTACTGTTGCCACTCTTCTCGCTGATACTGTTTATTCATGATCTGTTTCATTTGTCACATTAATGAGTAATCTTCAGAGCTCTCTTTATCCATCACTGTCATTTGTACGGCTCCACCTATCTTCTCAGACTTAGCTTTACAGTAGAGGAGATGAGCCTGACTAAATTGCCGACGCACTCATGCGGGGCCCAACTCCATGCACTAATGTGACAGAATTGGCCCCTACTCCCTCTAAGGGACACAGGCTCCAGTGCCACTAACATCAAGTGACACTTAAATGACTCCGTAAACTTCCAAAAGTGTTCAGGGCGCTTTTAGTATTTTCGTTAGCCTAAAGCGAAGCAACAAATGTTCATCTCCTATTCCCTCTTGGTGAGAAACTGCAAGAATATGCTCTTTAATTATTGGGAGGTTTATTGTTGGGCTTCTAATGGCTAGGTGCTGACAACTGGATGGTTGTGAGCTTCAATGTTGCTGACTTCTCTCCGGCTCCTGAGCCTCTTTGTTTCTCAAATGTGCCAGTGGTTTGCTGCTCGATAAATCTAAACAGCCTGTGCCGAGTGATGATTCATACTTCGTGTCATCACAAAGTACTGTGTGCTGATAAATAATATGTTCCAGTACTGCTTGTGTAAGGGAGCAGGAGAATAAGAAGCAAGGCAGAACATTTCAGTGGCTGGTAGATTTTAAAGTTTTGCAACCCTAACAAAAGGCAAGTGGAATAGAACACTGTTGTTTATGAAAAAAGAACTGCGGATTGCACAAAACATTGCAAAATAAATGGAATATTGTAACATATTATGAAAAAAGAATAATAAATGCAAGTAGGGGGTCCTGGGTAGCTCAGTGGTAAAGACGCTGGCTACCACCCCTGGAGTTCGCTAGTTCCAATCCCAGAGCGTGCTGAGTGACTCCAGCCGGGCCCTCTAAGCAACCAAATTGGCCCGGTTGCTAGAGAGGGTAGAATCACATGGGGTAACCTCCTCGTAATCGCTATAATGTGGTTCTCGCTCTCAGTGGGGCGCGTGGTGAGTTGTGCATGGATGCCGCAGTGGATGGTGTGAAGCCTCCACACATGCTATATCTCTGCGGTAACGCGCTCAACAAGCATGTGATAAGATGTGCGGGCTGATGGTCTCAGACGCAGAGGCAGCTGATATTCATCCTCCACCACCCAGATTGAGGCGAGTCACTATGCCACCACAAGGACTTAGAGCACATTGGGAATTGGGCATTCCAAATTTGGAGAAAAAGGGGAAAAAATCTAAATAAATGCAAGTAAACCATGACTTTTGAATTTATCTTAAGTCATGTAGTTATTTTTCTTTTGCCTTTTATGACTTTTCAGTTATTACATTTAACTATGGCTGTCGATTTAACCTGTTGATTCCAGTGCAGTTAAAAACATTTACATAATCATGCCATCAGTAATAAGGAATGTTCATATAATCTGCGCAATTCAAGCTTGAAGTACCATCTTCATGTTTTTACGAGTGTCAGTCAGCAGGGGGCAGTAAGCAGGGGTAGACTGGACATAGGGAGCACCGGGTGTTTTCGCGGTGGGTCGCTGGGTAATTTGGCCCGGCATGTTGCTGCGCAAGTACCGACACGTCCTACGGGCAATATAGACAGCCGCCCTGGGCTCCAACATGCCTGCGCGGACCCCATTACAGAGTGAATGTTCAAAAAAACTCTGTAAGGTAACGCCTTTTATTCTGGCTTTTATTTTTAAAAACTTTAATGACTTTTATTTTGATAGTACTTACTCATCGTAGCGCATTTCCATTTATGCACAATAACTCCCTACCTCACGTGGACCTCATTATTTGACATACAAATCACAATAATGCTGACAACCAAAGACAGCATATTAAGTATGAGATGAGCTCTGAATAATCACAAAATGACAAATAACTGCAAGTTACAATAAATACAGTAACAGCAGTATATATAGAATCTGCAAACAGTAAAGCTATGAGCAGTACATAGTCATTTGCATAATTGATTCATACCACAAAGCATTAACTGGGAGCTGAAGTGCGGCTTGCTGAATAATGCTTACGTCTGACAATTGCAGAAAAACTTTACTTCATAGCTATTTGGGTCTTTATGGCTTGCTTTGTTTAAAGGATAGCAGAAACAGCGCTTGTCAAAGTATTGTGCTTTTCACTTTTTCGCAAGAATAATCTGGGGAAGGAATTAAAACACTTTCAAACTCACTTAGAATGAAAAATGAGCAAATAATCTGCAAAATATCTGCAAAGATCTACACTTTAAGAGGTATGTTTATTTTGTTTTACATGTGTATATATATGTTTTATATTTATATATGTACATATTCTGGCCAACTTTGTTTTCATAGATGAAAACTTGTCACAGCACCTAAAATACACACTTTCCCTTGTACATTCATGTTCATTTTAACCTAACATCTGTATGTTGGGAAAAAACATTTTGGACATGTTATTTGTCTGATCTATAAAGTGCTTATTTTAGTGCTTTCTCTAAAAAATCCACTCATCACATTTACTGTGGTTTTAATCAATAGAAATGTCTTCTTTTTTCTTTTCTTTTTTTCAACACAAACATTTGAAATTGAGCCGGTGTGTTATGGTGTGGTGGGTTGCGGGCCGGGTTTGGTGGGCCGCTCTGGGCCAGGAAATCCAGGGCCACTTTTTAGTCCCAGTCCGCCCCTGGCAGTAAGCACAACTCCAGCTGTATGCTGTAGGCAATGCACAGCTGTTCAGGCAACAAACCACACTTATCGACAACAGACAGCATTTAAACAGCTGGATGGAGCGCATTTAGAAAATAGAAAATAATTTAACTAGAAATTAATTTATGGTGTGGCAAGGGGGGTGGCAGGAAGACTATGAGAAGTGGCAACACCAAAGGAATCACCCATGCATAATTTGTCTGGATTAAGATACCAAGCTTCATTACAAGTACTAGTTTATTTATTTAATTTACAAATGGCCATAAATTTGCAATACTGTTGCATTTCTATGGAGAGGCCACAAAGAAATCATTTTGCTACGGTTTTGCAAACAATAAAACACATTGCTTGCATTTTTTTTTTTTTTTTCATTTTTTTTTTTTTTTCTTGAATTAAATATAAATAATAAAAGTCTCCAGAGCACCAAGCAATTGTCCATTGTTAAACCACCAATGTTGTCTATTGTTAAACACATTAACAGATTCCAAACGTTCCTTAGCTTGACCTGTGTTAGCTGTCACACTTTTTAATCCAGAAAATATTTCTCAGGGTAGGTGGTAGCTTTATCTTTTAAAGTCATACATCTGCATAGTCACATAAGTCTTGGCTACAAAAAATAATTCAACATTTTCGCCATTATTACCCAGGAAAAAAAAGGTGAAGTACAACGAGCACTCGTTGACTTGTTGTCCACTAGGGTTTTGCTGTCACAATGGAACCTGCCATGAAACCAGTGGTATAGGTATCATGAGAACATTCATGTGACCATTCCTGATAGAATTCACAAATATATCTTGTAATTTAAGAGGGATTTGATCTAGGTATTTGAAACCTGCATACAAAACCTCTGCTAGAGAAACCACATGTGTATAACTAGACTTTTAAGACAGCATCACACACATCCAGTTTCCGATGAAAAACAGGAGACCGCGGGTGTGTTGGAAGCTCAAAAAGCTGTATTCTGAAAATAAGCCCAAAACAGCAACCCTCGAGTGCCCATATTTATAAGCAACTTTATTTTTTTTAAAAAAGCCAGTAGTTGCTATTAATAAGCAGACTTGGCAACTATGCATGTCAGATGCAGAATCACTGTGCACATGCTTCTGTAGCCAGACATGCAATTGGCTGCAGCTGTAATCGGCCGCTTTAGTCAAGGACTGTAGTAGTTATTCATGCGTTCAGTTAGAGTTGAGACAGTTCGGCATAAACTCTTGCATAACGTCAGCATCAACTATAATTTACTTACATTTATATTTTATACATTGGGATACCAAATGCTGATCCGCCCCTGACAAGACCTGTTTTTCAAGTTTTAAACTATGTTTAACTTGACACAGCATCCTAAAATTGCTGTTTATAACTCGACGCAACAAAAGTGAGATGCTCCAAACCCATCCGTCTGATGCATGTTCACATAACGCGTCCTTAGAAAAGCCCTTATAATTAGTCTACCTGGGACAGATTGACGAATTCAATTGCAAAATGGATTGCTGTTAGCCAATGATAGGCTTATGCTTAATGATATGGAAAATAACAATATATTGCCTTCTAAAGCCACTTTTTGTATCGTCTTATCAATGCTTTACTCATCTGCCACAATAATGTCTGTCTTGTTTTCACACCCATAAGCTGTCTCCTGTGGAGTGCCAAAGGCTCCTGTGAACGGAGGAGTTCTTGCCATGGACTATTCAGTGGGTACACGTGTGACCTACTTCTGCAACGATGGCTACCGGCTGTCCTCCAAAGAGTTGACCAGCGCTGTGTGCCAGCCTGACGGCACCTGGAGCAACCACAACAAGGTCCCTCGCTGCTCAGGTACAGTGCCAACCTACTCAGAGAGATACTCAATAAAAGCCTTGCAGGATGACTATTACAGAAGCTACAGAGATTTCATTACTTCAGATTTAACCTTCATTTATATCTGCTGTTTCAAAACAGGGGATCTGTTACAAAACCTATTGAGCTGCCTATGCAGAGAGTATTCTAAGTCATCATACTGTGGGTAGGGTTGGGAACCAACCATTTAAAAAAATATATACCCAAACTGAATACATTTCATGACTCCTGGTTCCATTAATAGTTCTTGAATATGCATTTTTTTTTCACAGATGAGGACTGAACTCTGTTCTAAAACACTGTGTTTCCTGAATTGATATTCAGCTACGTGTACCCCTACTGAATCTACATCGCGAAACATACAATATATGACTCTTATGACTCTTTTTTTCTTTTCAGAGAATCAAAAACATACGTGTAGTCCGATTCCAGAACAAATGACTCTTATGAACTGTTTTTTGAGGCCACGTCCATAATAATACATTTTCGGTTGAATACACAGTGATTTTGCTACATGTATGGCTTTCATCCACACTAAAGGCCCCAGTATGCTTCCGGAGAAGTTCTTCTTTGTTCAGGGGTAAAAAGACGTTCAAAACAGCCAAGCAGTATACTGTTTGTGAACATTAGGACACCCATAACACCGCTGAGAGAGGCTTTGTGAGGAGCATTTAAATATGAGGACGCTACACGTACAGTAAAACCTTAACTAATGTGACATTAAAATGTGTTACCAATGACTTTATGCCTCGTTCTATGAGTAGAATTCACATGAGGTCAATAAAAGAAGCTGTTTTAACAACTCAGTGATGATTTAAAGTAATATATATGCAGTAGAAATTTTTTAATTTGTCATGTTTACATTCTATATTCATGGAGCTATTGAACTAACACGCTAAACGTGGCCATAATATGCACCGATTATATTCTGTTATTGTAATTTATGATGACACTAATACTACTGCAAATATGGGTGTATAAAAGAGTGTAAATGTGCAAAATAGAGACAAAAATATAATAAGGAAGGCATATATTACTTTGGGCATATGTGTGAAATGCTGTAGATGGCACATGGGTGAATGGGCACCTGAGAGTATTTGAGTAGATTTTATTCATTTTGTAGACTAATTAAAAAAAACAAATCGCATGAATCGAGTCTTGGAAAATGTCCCTACGTGAATGATCATACAGATGTAGGTAAATTTGCACCAGCTCGCTAATAACCTTGCACGTCGGTGTGTTCATGTTGAATGATTTTGACTGACTGAACAACGTGAACAAAGTAGGTGGATCTTCAGGTCACACCTACTGATGATGTGGACCAATGGCAGTGGGAAGGTGTTTAGCAGCTGGTTAGAAGTTTTCCTAAAAGTTTGCCCAGGCGAGCTGTAACAAACCACTGAAACGAATGCAAAAACACCTTCTTTTTGGCCAGATTTTGTTCTAAATTACAGCACAACCGTTCGTTCTTCGATTTTGTATGAAGTATATCGGGGCCTTAGAACGGTTTTCCTCCACTGAAAACAGAAGCTGTTGAAAAATGCTCTTAAGTACTGCATACTCTTTAAAAAAAAATACCTAAACAGAAAACTGAGTGTCCACTGAAAATGTGTTAGTGTGGATGAGGCCTTAGTGAATCAAAAACCTATGAATCATTGGAAGCAGTTACTGAATTAATCTCACTTACCAAACCAAAGGCCATTGATTTCATCATGACTTCAAATGAACCAGAAATTGCTACAAAATTAAAAAGTCTTAAAAAAATTAATAGTAGGGGCCTGGGTAGCTCAGTGGTAAAAGACGCTGGCTACCACCCCTGGAGTTCGCTAGTTCACTAGTTCAAATCCCAGGGCATGCTGAGTGACTCCATCCAGGTCTCCTAAGCAACCAAATTGGCCCGGTTGCTAGGGAGGGTAGAGTCACATGGGGTAACCTCCTCGTGGTCACTATAATGTGGTTCGTTCTCAGTGGGGCGCATGGTGAGTTGAGCGTGGATGACGCAGTGGATGGCTTGAAGCCTCCACACACGCTATGTCTCCATGGCAATGCACTCAACAAGCCACATGATAAGATGCACGGGTTGGCAGTCTCAGACACGGAGGCAGCTGGGATTCGTCCTCCGCCACCCGGATTGAAGCAAATCACTATGCGACCACAAGGACTTAAAAGCGCATTGGAAACTGGGCATTCCAAATTGGGTGAAAAAGGGGAAAAATGGCAACAAAAAAATATATATATTTAATAGTATTAAGTATGCTTATTAGAGTATTGCAGTGCTATCACCAAACTCACACTTTGCCTGAGCGGAGCGCTGTATTGTATGAAGGATAGAATTGCTGCCTATGTAAAGCATTCCAAATCGGTCACTTATGAGGTTTCATTTCAGTTTGGATGTTTCCTTAAAAGGCTTCCTCTAGGCAGTAGACAGCAAGGCAGCTTACTAGGTTTTGAAACAGAGCCATTAACTTATACCCATTAAAGTCTGGGCACAAGAGGTTTGGCTGCATTGCAAAACACATTTATATTAAGGTCTTTCATATCCATGGTGGAGTTAACAGCATTTGAATGTGTTGCCGTTTAGAACTCATTTGTGAATAACTGTGGTAAGTGCTAATTGTGCTGGCAGATTCAACTTCACATGAGGTTCTTTTGGGTGGCAGTGTGTTTCTGAATATTGGTTTGTGTGTTTGTTGTACAGTTGTGGTTTGCCCAAGTATCGGGTCTTTCTCGCTGGAACACGGGCGCTGGCGGATCGTTAACGGTTCGCATTATGAGTACAGAACCAAAATCATCTTCACCTGTGATCCTGGCTATTACCGCCTAGGCCCCGCCCACATTCAGTGTATGGCCAATGGGGCATGGAGCTGGAAGAACGAGAGGCCCCACTGCCAAAGTAAGGGAAATGTGTGTTTCAACTGCAAACCACCAACTGCTCGGCTCTGTTAGTCAAATGTGTTAACCTGCTGCCAGATTGTTCTTTGTTTAATCCTCTCCCTTCATTCCACAGTCATTTCATGTGGGGATCTGGCCACGCCTCCCAATGGGAAGAAAATTGGAACTCAGACCACCTTTGGGGCCACAGCCATATTTACATGTGACAATGCCTATATGCTAGTGGGCTCCACAGTGAGAGAGTGTCTATCTTCAGGTCTATGGAGTGGAACGGAGACACGCTGCTTAGGTAATGTGGTGTATACTCAGTGCTGCTTTTTACAGGTCTTGTTTTAGGGATTTTTGCCTAGTAGTTGTGCAACCTTGTTAAATGTGGCAGAAACATCAGCCTTTTTGCTTGATGATTCTGGCGAACATACATATTTTAGGTTGTGTTAGTGAAGTGTAATTTCTGATATTTTTTATATATATACAGTATATATGTCCAGTGTGTGGGTGTTTACATTGTGAAAAATTATTTTTTAATTAGTTGTTTATATTTATATTTATATTTATGCATTTGACGCTTTAATTATATATTTTATCTAAATATCTAAGCATCTTAAATACCGCATTTTTCTTACACTCTTGGCAAATTGTTTTTTTCTTTTTTTGTGCATAAGTACAACTTGTGTTAGATTTATGCTTAAAACAATAAAAACTATTAAATGGGGTAAGAAAAATAAACAGTAACACTATAATAAGGTTGAATTTTAAAACATAAGTTTACGACATTAGTTCAAATGAACTAACAACGAATAATACTTTTACAGCACACTTTGGTTAATGTTTATTTTAACAAACTAATGCATTTCTTTTACTAAAAGTTGTATATGTAGGCATTAGTTATGTTATGCATTATTAACTAACATGAACAAACAAAGAACAATTGTATTTTCATAAATTAAAATGAATAAAGATTAGTACATGCTGTAAAAATATATTGTTAATGCATTACTTCATGATGCATTAGTTAATGATACCTAATGCATTAACTAATGTTTACAGATATAACCTTATTGTTAAGTGTTACCAAATAAACTTAAAGAAATTTTTCTGAAAACAAGTATTATTAACTTACACAGTTTTGCTAAATGTACTCTGTTTTAAAGGATGTTTAGATATTTTTACTGGAAAACAAGACAAAGAATATTGATTAAGAAGTTTTTGGATGTGTGAAGTACATCAGACACCTCAATGTCTTCCTCCTGCTCCACTGAAGTGCTAAATTCTAAATGTACACATACTAAACACTTAATTACCGCAGACATGTCTCTCTAAAAGCATTGGATGTTAATATTTTACTGTGTATCTTTGGATATATCTCAGCAACTCTACGGCTGCTCAGACCTTTCACTTTAATGATTCTCTCTTCTCTTTCCTCACCACTCAGCTGGCCACTGTGGTGTGCCCGACCAGATCATCAACGGTCAGGTGATTGGGGAGAACTTTGGCTACAGAGACACAGTCGTGTACCAGTGCATCTCTGGCTTTCGCCTCATCGGATCCTCTGTGCGCATTTGCCAACAAGACCACAACTGGTCCGGACAGCTGCCCATCTGTGTCCGTGAGTTTGGGACTAACTGGAAAATTAGTGAACCACTAAATAGATTATTTCAGACAGAAAGGCTCAAGCAAAGCAAAAACAACAATTTTGAGAAGCAAGATTTCAGAAGATATTAAGGCTTGTCTGTAGATAATACATCGTGAATTAAGGTCATTTCTTGATTGTGCAAGAAAAAAAAGTAAAGACAAAACTTTTTTTTAAATTGCCAATGGATTAGAAAAATAGACTTAATTCAAGATATATTCTCTGAAAAAAAGTCATATTATATTACACAATTTTGCTTCTCAAGTCAGTTAATCGCTTTTTAAAGACGTTTAAATTTTTTTTTTACTGGAAAACAAGACAAAAATACTGATTAAGTAAGATAAAAACACAATCGTATTTATTTTTCGAGGACTGTAAATTCAACATATTAATTTTGTAAAATTAATCATAAAAAAATTACTGAATGAGAACATTAACACATTAAATCCACATTTGTCAGACATACTGTATAAAGTTTGCCTCAGTTCAGTCGGGGTGTTTGTATTTGTCTGAGGAACATGAGCTGGTAAAAAGAGCTATAGGGAAAGGAGTGGAGTAACTGTTGCCAAAAACTAAGGTTGCAGAATTTATCCACATTGTTACTGAATGCACAGCATCTCCCAGTTTATTGTGGGACAAGAAAGATGATGAAATTGTCAAAAGGCCCTTTCCCACCTACAGTCCCGGTACTTTTCCCTTAGTAACTTTCTAGATGAGAACTCTTACAAAGAACTCATTCATTTTAAAAAGACGTCTTGATGCAAGTTAACCACACAGTAAAAGGCATATAACACTTTCCTCATGTAAATTAGATATAAGTTTATAACAGATTTGCGACCGACTCCCGTATTGCGACGTATTTCGTAGTGAAACACCTTACTGAACAAGAGAAAAATGTAGGGCAGGGATTTGAGTTTATCCACTGGTTGTTGATTGGATTGTGAAAATGTGGGCGTTGCATAGCAGAACGGAGGCAGATCTGAATGCGAGTTTGCAGTGGACACACACACCCTTACCACTGTTATGCTCGAGTCAGAGCCGGTTATCGGTGAAATTGAGCAGTGATCTCAACACATTTATTATCAAACTGACAACATAAACGCACAAGCACATCACGGTCTTTGCTTACGAAGAGGCTGTAGCCGTTGAAAAATGAACGAGTAAAAATATATTTTAACATTTTGAATCACAATACACTAAATATAAAGGAAAAAACACTTACTCGTGCTGTGCATCCCAAGATAACTGCATTCAAAAATATAAATAAACTCCAGAGGCATCCGAAGCATTGTATTAATTGGTGATCACCTCAGCAATTCAGGCATGAAATGTCTCGAGCACAACCTCAAATTCGCCGTTATTCCTCCTCATTCTAAATGAAAGTTCAAGCTAGCTGACCCGTAACCAAAGAAGTTTGGGTTCAAGAACGATCGTTTTGAAGGAAAACTGATGAAAATATACCTTGCCATCTTCAACAACATGCAGTTGACACTTCGTTCAACTCTGCAAGGTTGTGGTATTTATAAAAAGGGGCAGGGTTTAAGCAGACTAAATGAATGGAGATGTCCTACAAACGTCACCAGAGAGAAGTCTGTCGTTTCATCTGAAGATCGAGTTATTACATTTTGATTAAAGATTATGAAGTAAAAAAACAAATAAACATATGCATGGATGAATCATTCACAGTAAGATCAATAACATGCATTTAGAAAATAGATAGTGTTAATTTTCATTTCATGCTGACTTTAATTTACCCACTCTTGATAAACATCTTATTATTTATGTCCGTTTTCCCAGTAAAAAAAGAACAATTTAGTAATCCAGTAATCACATTATTTTCTGTATAGTCACACAGTACAGATATGATAAAAACTGAAAGCGTCTCCCGTTGAAGTTACCCAGCAGCTCTGCTCCCCCTCGCATACACATACTGTATGTGAAACAGGCCATAATCTTTGGATACTTTGTTGGTTATTTCTGTTAAGGGAATTGTAAAATTAGCACAATCCTCTGAGTAGCAGGCTAGCAGTTACAAGTTTTTTCACAAATGGCGACTGCTGACTTCTTGAGTTTCTCAGTGCTTTGTGCGTCATAGGTTCTTGACCAGTCACAGGCTGCAACTCCTCCCACAGTCCCGGTACGCCCCTCAAAGTACCTACCCTGGAGTAGGAGGTAAAAATGTCCCTTAAAACGGCTATGAGGAACTAGGTGCGAAAAACGGCTATGAGGAACCTCAGGTGCGAAAACGATGAAATGTACTAGTCCTGGAGAAAAGTACCTAAAAGGGATTTTAGTCACTTAAAAGGGACTTTTGTTCTGCAGTGGGATAGGGCCTAAAGGCTGATCCTACATTTTAGGGAACTGAAAGCTATTTGACTCAGCATCTTCATCTTCTAACACCTTACATTGTTACCTACATTGGGCGTTTGTGTCGCACCAAAACTAGAAGGCTTCTATTAATAATCAATATAGCTGTCTACACTGGAAGCGCTCATCTTCAGTTGATGCTCTCTTTCTATTTTTGTACTTCGGACAGTTACTTATCTAAAAGTCTTTTTTTTTTTTAATTAAAAAAAAAACATTTTCAACATTTTTTACTGTTGCTAAAGTATAGCCTCAAGGTACTGATTAGTCAGTGGTTAATGATGACGTACAGCTTTGATGCTTCCAGGGTAGACAGTCTTAAGCCATTGTGGTTTGGTGTTACACAAAATCAGCAAAAAATCATATTTTGTAATATTTCCACTTGACCAGTATTTGATGTAACTTTTTTCCACACTTTCATTTATGTGGCCTCTCCTCAATGATCTTTTAGAGAATGGCAGCCAATTAGAATGATTACAGGGCTATTAGGGCAGCTCTTTTGATTATTGTGATTGCCACTTCTTCGAGACATTACTTTAACACTGATTCTGAAACAATCACAGAGCTGTTTGGTATCTACGAATCATCTCACACTTTTCGAAACTGAATAAAGCAACAGGAAAGCAAGCCAATTTAATGCCAGACAAGCTGCGCAAGAATTTCTGATTTGAGTCCTCAGTGGATCTAACCAACAGCTGCTGACATACTTGTATTAATCGTTTACCCCACTTAAACGTGAAAGGTTTTGTTTCGTCTACATTTCATAAACAAGCTTTGCGCTACAGGCTGAAATCATTGTCAGGAGACAAGACAGAGAGCATGTAAGATAGAGAAAGAAAAAGAGGGAGATAAGAGAGTTCATTTTCAGCTATTTTTGCATGCAATGATTTGGTTTGAAATTTGGGTTATGGAAGAGCTTTAAATTAAAGGGAAATTGCCTCTGTGCGAAGAGAAACAAATTACAACTGTGATTATGCAAATAAATGTTGGCTTTTTATGAGTGCACAAGAGACATACAATGAGGAACAAAATACTGTAGCTTAGAAGATGTATTACAAAAGCAAACCTCCAAATGTGTCATATCAGAGAAAGAAATTGAACATTAATAGAATACAAGCTGTTCTTTGGCTTAATATGTCAGAATAAGAAAGACTCTGGAGATAATCATATTATGTACTGTATAGTGTAAATTTGCGTTGCGGTATAAAGTCTTGTTCCAGTCCAAAAACCACCAACTTAGGCCACGTCCACACTTATACTAATAACTATATTGATTTTGCTACGTTTACACCTCTCATCCACACTAGAATGGTGCTTTCCCCCACCAAAAACGGAGCATTTAAAAAACGCACCTCATTACCGGATACTTTGCAAAGGGATGTTGCGAAAATGGATTAGTGTGGATGTCGCTTTAGACAGTAAGAGACCATCTGGCCGACATGTAAAGCCACCAACCACATTTTTTTTTGTTTTAGGTGCCATTATTTGGTGGTATTATCTGATAGATTATACCACAATAGTGGACCAGCAGTGTGGAAAAAATTTATTGAAATAATGGCACAGCAATCTTTGTGAACGAGTACTTATATATCCAAAATAAATAAGTACGAATTATTTCACAGACATAACTCATAGTGGAATATACAATTCTGCTTATGGATATCTAGATACATTGGTACTAAGTACCTCAAATAAAACTCTGACAAAGATTTGATGCCACTATAACCTTGCAAATTGCTTATGCAAAATTTGTTCTTCCTCAAAAGTGCTCATTATATCAACCCGATACCTAGTAAATAAAACTGTATTTACAGGTGGACTGATAATGATTGGAACTGTCGATTTTAGCAAGCTCTTGCCATTTGTTTGTACAATATGCATCAAATGTCAGCTCAATGGTAGAGTCTGATTGAATGTTTAGGCCTATTAAATGTCACTCAGCACATAAATGATGTCAACCCAATCTGACATATTTTCGATTTAAAAAGCATACTGCTTTGTTATTAGATTGATATACATTGCATCTTGTACTCTGACAAGTGATTTGAGAGTGCTGATCTAAACTTAACATCAGACTGACAGCTCTTGCCCAAAGGCATTGAGTGAGAATCTCTCATTTAAAGCATGAACAGCCCCTAACACACTTAAACACTCTTTCTGCTTCATTCAACAAATGTCTGCAATTGAGCACAAATGGTACTGTGTTGCCCATTGCCATTAAACAGCAGGACTTTTTTGGACTAACGCTCCGTCTACACACAGATAGTGGGCCATTTTGACTGTCACAGGTCCATTAAATGACACTCCTCCTGCCAAAAGGTCTTGATACCGTATACTACACTGAGAGTTTGGGGCTTTTTCTCCAGATACATTTTAAATGTTTATGTCGTCAAGATGCTGAGTATTTCAGGTATAGAAAGGGTCCAGACTGATGTGTACTTATTGTGTCCCACTCAAAATTCATTGACATTTAGACTATAGTGCTGCTTTTGAATTGCATTTTTTATCAAGGAAAAAATAATTATAAATGGGGTCTGATTTATTGTTTTCAATTTGGCAACATGTCAAATAAATTATTACAAATTACAGAGACCCAATGAAGTAATTTCCCACAGTGACTAATCAATATAAAGTGCACATCTATTTGTCTTTAACCAGGGTCGTGGCTAGGGAATTCTGGGCCCCCACCACCCATATCCTATACCCCATTAAGAGTGCTATGTAACCCACCTATATACTGTATAAATATTGATTCAAATAATTAATATATTGATTCAAAAATTAATATAGCCTATATTAAATATAAACAGAAATATGAAAAAGAAAGTCTTTCTTAAGCAGTGAAAATAACCATGGCATTCTTATTTCATTAAAAAGCCTTTGTTATCATATGGCAGTAGACAAAACTTTAAACTACCAAATTTGTCTACAGCCATTGAATAATAAAGGTTTTTAATGTAATATGTGTGCCATGGTTATTTTGCTTTTTTTGGACTAATTTGAACCCTTTACCATATAGCACCTTAACTTTACATCCCACTTTTGTAGCACCTATTCTCTATTGTTGGATATTTTTAAAGTAATTTTTTTTTTATTTTTCTAATTGTTAAATAGCAAAAACTTTTACAATATTAATATAATACATATTAGTTATGCATATGTTTCACATGATTTTAAATCTATAACAAGTTTAACTCATTACATTTGGGCTGAACCAATATCCAAATGCTGGACCTTTTTGCTGACCAAGTCACTTAGACCCCATTTCCACCTGGTATTAAGATGAGTTTTGGGTGATGCGATCATATGTGGTCAGTGCTAAATACAGGTCTAAACGTGGTCTAAAACATTTTGTGATCGGACCACAAAAACCACATACGAATGTGGTCAAAAATGCATGTGACGCTAATCCTTCCTGTATTCGTCATGGCAGCAGTGAAGTGCCACCCCTCACCTGTCAATTAACTGCTGCACTAAAGCAAGAGTTTAAACTTTGCCGGTTAAGAGCGGCTTTAAAAGGAAATAACCGCCCAATCGGAAAAAATGTAAAAAGCGGATACATACACAATCACGAGAGCTTCACGGATCTTCTTTAGTGTGTCTGATATCAACACAGATGACAAGCACAACACATGAAGCTCCTTTAATACAGGTAATTCACTGCATTAATGGATAATTCTGCTTGAAATTTTGCATTTGTGCTTAGATTAAATTTCAACCGCCTCTGGGAGAAACAGCACGGCATTTTTTTTTTTTTACAATTTCTTTGACTTTTCTGAATTTGTTGTGCTTTATTATCATGCAGTAACACACTGACATAGTGATTGATGTGTGTCGTCATGAAACAAAGACCCTCCCCTTCAAATTCGAGCATAAGTGGTCACAGGAGACACATTTAAGCAACCAGGTGTAAACAGGGATGTCACACCTGACCATATGTGATCAGATCACCTGAGACGCATCATAATACCAGGTGTAATCGGGGTCTTATAATGTCTTATAAGTCCAACTGTACAAGACAATACTGTATTTACTTGTACTTATTATATAACAGCTATCATCAACAATCCTAAGAAGTCTTCACATTAATAAAAAAAATTCAGTATAACAGTAAAATTTCAGTGTTGGATACCAATGCCAGTGAAATGTCATGCTTCTCAATACCAATTGAGATACCTATGTTATTGTATAGACTCTTTTACTGTAAAAGTTTGAATGTTTATTTAAATATTACATCAAAAAATTGCATTTTGCTTCAAGAATTTCTTAAGTAAACATTGTTTCAAGTTCTCAAGTAATTATTCATGACAAATGGTAATTAATAAAATAAGAACAAAGAAACAAATACAAGCAATAGAATAAAGTCAAATCTTTCTGGTGTCTAACAGCAGGATCAAGTATTCTACTAAATTCAAGTAAATAATATATTAGTTCTTTAAGCTATTAAAATGATCCAGCCAAGGGCAGAGAGTTGTTTATCTTTTTCTTTTCTTTATTTTTTTATTTTTTTGTTCTCTATTGCACTAGTGTCTGTCATTTCCACTACTTTAACTTCGTGTCACACTCACAATGCAAAATCGCCACAGTGTACACCAAAACTGTTCTCAGAACAGCGTTGATGTTCTGAACGTTGATTGGTGGTGTTCAGTGGCTAGGACAGGACTTTCCAGATTTCCAGATACCTGAGGTAATTTGTATTAAGCACCAGTAAACCATCGGGACAAAATATATTTTTAGGGAGGGGAAGATAGGTAACATTGCTTTGGAAACCTTTTTCACCAATATTGCATTTCTTTTTTTTTTAATCTATATGATCATTTAGGGAGCTGTAGCATAACTATTGGTTTTTTGTGGGCCCCTCTGGGCTGTGGGCCCCTAGAATTGTCACCACCTTTTACCCCACTAGCAACAGCCCTTTCTATATCCATAATTTAATCATGGTCGGTCATTAAAAAACTTACCTGTTGTGAGAAAACAGCTTCAAGGAACTGCAAAAATAATTTTCTTAACCAGCATTTGTTTTCCAGTGAACAACCTTAAAACAAGATGCATTTACTTAAGAAACAAAATTGTATCGTATAATAATGCTTGTTTTACAAGAAAATATATTGAATTAAGTTTGTTTTATTTCTCAAATAGCAAATTGCTTTTTATATTGTTTTGGGGTTTTTTAGGCACAAACCTCACAATTTTTATTTTATATTTTATTTATGCTTAAAACAAGACAAAACAAGTATTTTGTTAGTATATTAACATCCTTAAGCTAAATTAACTTAAGAAACAAAATTGTGTCAGATAACAATACTTGTTTTTAAAGAATATATTTTGAATTAAATATATTTCTTTTACCCCATTAGCTAATTTCTTTGTCACTTTTTTCATTTTTGTAATCATAAACCTCACCAAATTTTGTTAGATTTACTGTATGCTTAAAATAAGAAAAAACAAGTCTTTTTGTCTGTTTTCCAGTAAAAATATCTAAACATCCTTAAAAAAATATATACATTTACTTGAGAAGCAAAATTGTGTAATAAGAATAAGACTTGTTTTCAGTTACTAGATCTTGAATTAAGTTTATTTACCTTACCCACTGGAATTTTTTTTGTTAGTTATTTTCATGTTGAAACCATAAACCTCACTAAATGTATTTAGATTTTTAGATTTTTAGATTAAAGCTAAAGTATTTAATTTCTGCGCCACTCACTCCACAAATGGAATTGCAAAAATATACATCTGCCGTTGATCATACAAACAAAATAGTCCCGCCCCCAACTCACGATATTGGTCAAGTCAATGTTATTGTCTCTCTTGAGATGGGTTGCTCAAAAAAAAGAGGAATTTTCATAGCACCACAGAGACACAGTGTTTAAAGAAAGTTTTCAAGAAAATTACCATAGTTGCTTATGGTTGTCTCTGCATATTAAGCTGGGATAAGACAAAGTGTTTTAACACCGAAAAAGTTACATACTTCAGCTTTAAAACAAGAAAGAACGAAACTAAAATTCAAGATATAGTCTGCTTCTCAAGTAACTGTATGTTGTTTTAAGGATGTTTAGATATTTTTACTGGAAAACAAGACATATAGAAATCATCCAACATTGTTACACAAAATTTGTTTTTAGCATGTTGCCTATGCCATATTAAAATGCTTACTCTCCTCATCTCTAGCCATCAGTTGTGGGCACCCAGGGAGCCCCATTTATGGCCGTACCGTAGGCAATGGCTTCAACCTGAATGATGTGGTGAGCTTCTCCTGCAATATGGGCTACGTGATGGAGGGCCCCTCTCGGGCCCAGTGTCAGGCCAACCGACAATGGAGCCAGCCACCACCAACATGTAAAGGTGGGGAGAAAAGTTAAGTCTTTTATTCACACGGAGCTTTGCCTGATCCACCGCCTGCCAAAATAAAAACACTGCAGTGCACTGGGGGTAAGGAGGATAGTTGCTGCTGTCATGGCACCTGCACTATACCATACGTGGCTGCCTGTTGTCGAGTTTGGTGCCTGAAAAAAAATAAAATAAAAACTGCCTTTGATACCTTTTAGGAAAAAAAATGGAAATGGAGAATGTTAAATATGGCCGATATATTCAGTTTGATTAAGATTGCATGATCTGTGATATGTGAAAGCTGCATGTATGCACTCACTTATTACTGCATGAAACTGCAAATGATACAGGATACTAACACAGAGCACTATACAGCACAAAAGATCACTGTATTACAATGTACATTAGTGTTATCCTTAATTTTTAAAGGGAAAGTTCAGCAAAATTGAAAATTCTGTCATCATTTACTGTCTTTCCAAATATGACATATGACTTTCTTTTTCCATGGAACATAAAAGGAGATGTTAAGCACAATGTTTACACTGCTCTTTTTCATTCAATGAAAGTGAATGGTGACTAGGAGCCATCAAGCTCAAAAAAGCGCCAGAGAGGCATCATAAAAATAGCCAGCATGAGTTGTGGACTATATTCCAAGTATTCTGCCTTGTGTATTATGTTTTTTTTTTTGTGTTGAACATACTGAAATTTACATTATTCACTGATAATCTTGCCTTGAAAATGTTGCTTGACAACCGTAGTCCCCATTCACTTTTATTGTATGGAAAAGCATCTTAGGCATTCAAATATAAATAACTCATACAAGTCATACAATTATCGAAAGACATGAGGGTGAGTAAATTATGATTTTTGGGATGAACTGTTTCTTTAAGGTAGATTATTCTCAGAATGTTTTTATTTATTGGTTTTTTTTTTTTTTTTTTGAGAATGGAATTAACAGTGAAATCTGACATGGCAAATGCTCACAATATAGAGTACAATTTTGCATGTGTTTCTTACATTTGACCTATTTGTTTGCACTGAAGTCACTTGATTAGCACTTCTGCCAAATAACACCTCTTCTTCTCTATCTTGTTCCCTTCTTGTCTTCCTTGTGTTCAGTTGTCAATTGCTCTGATCCTGGGATTCCAGCCAACTCTATCAGGCAGAGTAAGATCGAGCATGGAAACTTCACTTTTGGCACTGTGGTCTTCTATGATTGCAACCCTGGTTATTACCTGTTTGGCTCACCTGTCCTCACCTGCCAGCCCACGGGTCAATGGGACAAGCCGCTGCCCGAGTGTATCGGTAAGTTGCTGGCACTTTTGGATGAAAGCGGAAATTTGGCAGTGTGATTGTGGTGTTAATTAGTCCTGTAAATGAGGGGAATTAATTGCACGACCTCCTTCCCACTGCTTAAGATCAGTGTTGTAATTGAGGGACAGGTGGAACACAGATTTATGTGATGGATTAATTAGGAATGCCAGGTTTTTTTTTTTTTCTGATGTCTGTTTTATTGTAAAAACATCTTTTGAAACACCTCGGCTTGTCTACAGCATAGTCAGATGCATTCTACAGCAGCTGCAAAATCAACGGGGCCTTCGCTTACATTCTGCCCTGACAAGACTCCCTGCTGTTGGAGATATCCTTTTGCCCTGTTGCCACTTCTTCTTTGTGTGTCTGGATAATCTTAAACAGCTTCCCACTAGATTTACATTTTTAATACATACACCAAATGCTGGGCTGTCTCTGAAATAGATCCAGTTGTTTTTTTTTTTTTTTTTTTTGCATATAGTCTGTACTTATTATTGCAACAAAATAAGATCCCTAATTCACAAGACATTCAAGCTAATTTCCAAAAGCTCAGCTGCTTTGACGTACATTGTTACAACATTGCTTTAGTGGCATTTATATATAATAAATAAATAAATAAACTTGTATTGCCTTATGTGCCAACACAACGGTGTATCCATTAACCCTTTAAGCTCTGAGGGTGTTTTTAAAGATTTCTTGTTTCAGTAGCATGCCCAAAATTAAAGGCTTATAACTCTACAAAAAAGCCTAAATAACTACTGAAAAATCACAAAAGAACTTGAACCAAAAATGAACTTTTTTTATTTTTCTGATTTGACAATTTATATCTCTGGGTGTAAATAAGGTGGCTCCGAAAAACTTTTTTGTTTGTTTGTTTTCTTCCCAATCATGTCAACTGTAACTGAGTACAAATTTGTGTTGATACGACAAAGCAATCAAAAGTTATAGCATTACAGAAATAATTTATCCTAGTGTCCAAAAGCCTCTCCAAACAAATGAAACATAATAATTGTACATAAGAACACAAGCAAATACAACGACTAATGGTATGCTCTCTCTACAAAGCATGCAGGAATGAGTAACGAGATCTCATTCAGTTACATTCTGTGTCATTTGAGCCATCATTGAGTCTGTGTCATGTACTTCGCGCCTTCTCCTGGTGGCCACACGCAATTAGAGTCAACGATCCTCTCTGCCCATATTTGGATGATTTCCACTGCTGATTGCAGTGATCTGATTCCTAGTACTATTGGTTTAGCATTCCATGATGCTTGACAACATACTACTACATCATTTGCGATGAAGTCATCTGATCCAGGAAAGCCAGATAGCACATTATGTGCTGTGTGCATATTGTGCGCCATGTGGATTATCTAATGATTTATGCATCCGATTACGTTGTGAGTGGGCTTGTTTTAATGAGAATCCCCTCCTCTAAGTAATGATATTTTATGTTCTGTTTATTTTTCGTGAAGTTATAAGCAAAAACGCTGCTTACACCGATCAGCCACAACATTAAAACCACCTGCCTAATATTGTGTAGGTCCCCCTTGTGCCATCAAAACAGCGCCAACCTGCATCTCAGAATAGCATTCTGAGATGCTATTCTTCTCGCCACAATTGTACAGAGCGGTTATCTGAGTTACCACAGACTTTGTCAGTTCGAACCAGTCTGGCCATTCTCTGTTGACCTCTCTCATCAACAAGGCATTTCCATCCACAGAACTGGATGTTTTTTGTTTTTGGCACCATTTGGAGTAAATCCTAGAGACTGTTGTGCATGAAAATCCTAGGAGATCAGCAGTTACAGAAATACTCAAACCAGCCCGTCTGGCACCAACAATCAGCCATGCGATTATCTAATCAACCAGTTGTGTGGCAGCAGTGCATAAAATCATTCAGATACAGGTCAGGAGCTTCAGTTAATGTTCACATCAGCCATCAGAATGGGGAAAAAATGTGATCACAGTGATTTGGACCATGGCGTGATTGTTGGTGCCAGATGAACCAAAATACCTATTTGTATACTACTCTTTGTGAGCTTTCCATTGACATATGACACATGGCTATCTGATCAGATTGATGTTTTTACTGATTACAATATGTACACTGCAAAATAATTTATAAATGATCAAAACGGAACATATAATAATTCGCCATATAATGAAGGTTAATAGTGACTCCAGGCTTTCAAGCTACAAAAAGGACAAAAAACAACATAAAACCACAGTAAAATTAGTCAGAGTTACATTAGGATGAGTAAACAATGACAGAATCCCATAATATCTTGCTGTTGGCTGGTTGTAGGTTTCTATAACACAAATCAGAACATTTACAGATAAATTACAGTGCATCCGGAAAGTATTCACAGCGCTTCACTTTTTCCACATTTTGTTATGTTATAGCCTTATTCCAAAATGGATTAAATTCATTATTTTCCTCAAAATTCTACAAACAATACCCCATAATGACAACGTGAAAGAAGTTTGTTTGAAATCTTTGCAAATTTATAAAAAAATAAATAAATTAAAAAAAAACACATGCACATAAGTATTCACAGCCTTTGCTCAATACTTTGTTGAAGCACCTTTGGCACCAATTACAGCCTCAAGTCTTTTTGAGTATGATGCTACAAGCTTGGCACACCTATTTTTGGGCAGTTTCTCCCGTTCTTCTTTGCAAGACCTCTCAAGCTCCATCAGGTTGGATGGGGAGCGTCGGTGCACAGCCATTTTCAGATCTCTCCAGAGATGTTCAATCGGGTTCAAGTCTGGGCTCTGGCTGGGCCACTCAAGGACATTCACAGGGTTGTCCCGTAGCCACTCCTTTGTTATCTTGGCTGTGTGCTTAGGGTCGTTGTCCTGTTGGAAGATGAACCTTCACCCCAGTCTGAGGTCCAGAGCGCTCTGGAGCAGGTTTTCATCAAGGATGTCTCTGTACATTGCTGCATTCATCTTTCCCTCGATCCTGACTAGTCTCCCAGTTCCTGCCGCTGAAAAACATCCCCACAGCATGATGCTGCCACCACCATGCTTCACTGTAGGGATGGTATTGGCCAGGTGATGAACGGTGCCTGGTTTCCTCCAGACATGACGCTTGCCATTCAGGCCAAAGAGTTCAATCTTTGTTTCATCAGACCAGAGAATTTTGTTTCTCATGGTCTGAGAGTCCTTCAGGTGCCTCTTGGCAAACTCCAGGCGGGCTGTCATGTGCCTTTTACTGAGGAGTGGCTTCCGTCTGGCCACTCTACCATTCAGGCCTGATTGGTGGAGTGCTGCAGAGATGGTTGTTCTTCTGGAAGGTTCTCCTCTCTCCACAGAGAAACGCTGGAGCTCTGTCAGAGTCACCATCAGGTTCTTGGTCACCTCCCTGACTAAGACCCTTTTCCCCCGATCACTCAGTTTGGCTGGGCGGCCAGCTCTAGGAAGAGTCCTGGTCAGGGACGGAGACAGGAGTTTTTCACAGGGGTGGCCGGGCAGGGGCCAGCGATCATTCTGTGGTGGCACAGAAATTTTCGGGCAGTACATGTTAAGTCTTTTGCCCAAAAATGGCAGTTGCGAGTGGGGTGGCCCCTAGCTCCACCACTGGTCCTGGTGGTTCCAGACTTCTTCCATTTACGGATGATGGAGGCCACTGTGCTCATTGGGACCTTCAATGCTGCAGAAATTTTTCTGTACCCTTCCCCAGATCTGTGCCTAGATGCAATCCTGTCTCGGAGGTCTACAGACAATTCCTTGGACTTCGTGGCTTGGTTTGTGCTCTGACATGCACTGTTAACTGTGGGACCTTATATAGACAGGTGTGTGCCTTTCCAAATCATGTCCAATCAACTGAATTTACCACAGGTGGACTCCAATCAAGTTGTAGAAACATCTCAAGGATGATCATTGGAAACAGGATGCACCTGAGCTCAATTTTGAGTGTCATGGCAAAGGCTGTGAATACTTATGTACATGTGATTTTTTTTTTTTTTCGTTTTTTATTTTTAATAAATTTGCAAAGATTTCAAACAAACTTCTTTCACGTTGTCATTATGGTGTATTGTTTGCAGAATTTTGAGGAAAATAATGAATTTAATCCATTTTGGAATAAGCCTGTAACATAACAAAAAAGTGAAGCGCTGTGAATACTTTCCGGATGCACTGTACCATTGAAACCAAAACCCATTCATAGATAACATACAAACTAATACATAAATACCAATTACTGAAAGATAGATAACCTTACATCAAACATCAGATAATAAAGCACTAAATAATCCCAAGTATAGAGGAGGCAAAACAATCTTACTTACATTCACACACGCACACACACAAAGCCAACTGCCTGTATTCCTGCCACAAATATGGGGTAGTGAACTGCTTTTTTCACACACCAGTAAAACCAGTGAGTATGTTGTGGGGGGTTCAACCAATCAAACACCATTGTAGTACATGTATGACAGGGTGCCATCCTGATGCATTTAATCATTGCATCAATTTGTAATCTGTTTTTTCATCTAATCTTCATGAATGTATCCATTAAGGCTGCACAGGCAGTAAGGTTTGATATACAGGAAGAAATGAAACTTTCGGAAAGTGCTGATTATAGTGCTCTTACGGGAAGCTGAATTAGCAACATATTCACTGAGATCAACTAGAGCTATGATATTATTCAAAGTAAAGAGCAAGTTTAAGTCTTTTAATGTTTTAATATTATCATACTCAACTTTGAATGTGTACTGAAGGAGTGTTAGCCGATTCAGTAACTATGTTTGCTCATTTGTGCTTCTGCATGTGGTGTGGATAGTGGTGGACTGCGGACATCCTGGATCTCCTCCCAATGGAGTGCTGAGCGGGGACAAATTCACCTTTGGAGCCACGGTACGCTATAGCTGCATGGGTGGTCGGCAACTGAAGGGCGAGTCCTCACGCACCTGCCAGCTCAACGGCCATTGGAGCGTGCCCATGCCCTTTTGCTCAGGTAGGACAGTCACATCAATCACCTGAATCTGCACAATAAAAGGGATAGTTAACCCAAAAATTTAAATTCTGTCATCGTTCTGTTCCAAACCCGTATGACTGACTTTGTTCTGTGGAACACAAAAGGAGACATTTTGAAGAATGTGCTGGTCACTGTTTTCCATCACAATGAATGGGGACTGGAGCTTTCAAGCTTTAATAAGGATGCAAAAGCAACATAAAAGTATAATAAAAGACCAAAAACAATCATAAATGTTGGAATGGTAACAAGCAACCAGTACATTCTTCAAAATATTTCCTATTTGTGTTCCACAGAAGAAAGGAAACTGATGACATCATTTTCATTTTTGGGTGAAATATGTCTTTAAAGATGCAAAGGGATTTTTTTCTGCTTAATCTAATTAAGCAACTTACATTTTTTGTTTCATTATGTGTTGTTTTTATTATAGTCAATTTGTTGGTTGGAAACAATGGATGTCTTTCAAAAAATGCTGTATTTATTCTGTAATCACTTCAAAACAGAGAATTAAAATAGAGATAATTAGAAGCCACTTGCAAAAGTGTATAAAAGAGTTGCGTACATTACACAAAAGCATAAAGCATTTGTGTGGGCAGACATGAGAACCCTCTCATGCTTAATTGGCTCGTTACCTACTGCAATGGTATCATCAGGCAACTCTGTCTAGTTAAAATAGAACTTGCCCTTTGGTTAAGTATCAAACGACATATGCCTGTACCCTCCTTAGGTAACAAAATAACTAGATACTTATTTTATAACTTTATACAATATTTAGTTCCAGTCCACTATTGTGATTTGTACAAATATGTGACGTTCCAAGAGTGCTGATATTCCAACTGCATTAGAACTTTTGTCCTGCTTTGGCTTCTTGTGTAATTACTTTTGCTGGCAGAACAAAAATATAATATTTGCCCATATTTTCTCTAAAATGTCAGTTATTTGATATTATCTTCTTGTTTATAGAACTGTTAAAGCAATATAATTCATTTCTACAGATTATGTTGTTCCAAACCCATATGACTTTTTTTCTTCCGTGGAACACAAAAGGAGGTGTTAGGTAGTATGGCAGCCTCAACCACCATTCACGTTAATTGTATGGAAAAAAGCTGTATTGAAAATGTATGGTGACTGATGTTGTCATACTGCCTAACATCTCCTTCTGTGGGTGCACTATCCCTTTAATCTTGCATCTGATGTCTGTGAGATGTATAAATGATCTGTGGGTATATTTTGAGTGCTGTTCTTTTTATTGAGATTACAAGCCATCTGCTTTTCGGTGGAGACTGCAGAGATATGTGTGTAGGCGCACACACGTACAGACACACTGCAGGAGCCCGTTTGTTTGTGTTGTGTTAGGCTCTTAAAACAGGAACGGGTACTCTGAGACTCAACAGAAGAGACTTTAGACTCGCTGTGGAGACGAGACTGAACAAGCGCATTTTATAACAAATGCAGCACAGCACCCAGCCTTCTCATTGCCATTGTTCATTCTGTAAATGGAAAGGAAAGGCATATACCCCCCTGGAGAAATCCAGGAGGAACCTCAAAGGGCTCCAGTGGGTTCTGACACCCACACAAACAGCCAAAGTATTTTCAAGCACCAAACATATCTTAGAGAGATTTTACATAAGCCCCAACACTGTCCCCACACAAAACACTGTGCATGGCCACAAACACAGCTTCCAATAGCTCTGAACAGAGTGTGCTAGAGGCAGCTGAAACTTTGTCACATAGAATTATTGCGAAATCAAGGACCCTTGTGCCCACTCTTATATTACACCACTGTCACATTATCCTTGGGGACTAGTAGGAATAGTTTACCCAAAAATGCAAATTCTGTCAGAATTAACTCACTATCATATTGTTCAAGACACGTGTGAGTTTTTTACATGAAACTCAAAAGGAGATGTTTTAATGAATATCACAGCGCTTACAATACAATGGCACCTCATTTTAAAGCTTAAAACATTTTGAGATTTGAAATTTTTCATTTTTCAGTAAAAATCTTGAAGTCCATTGTGCGTTCATGAGCACTATGAGAGAAGTGCATTCACAGTTTTGTGAGTGTTCTCATGCACGCATGAACATTCAATGTACGTCAAGTTTTTCTGACCTAAATTTCATGTTTTTTCGCACCAAAACTGGGGAAATGCCTTCAGATGACTTGGAATATGACACACTAGCCACATGGCCTACTTTTATGATACATACCTTTTTTAAGTTTTAAATTCGCTGCTATTGTATTGAAACGATGGACTGGGTTAATCATTATAATATCCCCTTTTGTGTTCAGCAAGGGTGAGTAAATAATGGCAGAATTTTCGTTTTTGGGTGAACTATTTCTTTAAAGGAAATTAATTGTAAACATGCAGGAAATATGTGGAGTGTATACTATATGTGGAGTGTGTGTAGTTTGTAAGGACAACTTATTAACTGGCATTTTGAAAGTTTATATCCCATTCTGGTTCAGTGAGCTCAACAAGTCCCTCCTGTAATAGTCTGAGGATGGTGGTGCCCTTTAAGAAAAAAAAAAAAAAAAAGATTTTGTGCTCTGAGCCACTGACTCTCTGTAGAAGAGGACTTTTCTCTGTGGAAAAAACAAAAACAAAACATTGCTGTGTTTGTACTAGGAGTGTGCAGCAAAGCCATTATCTGTATCTGTTCATATGACAAAAGTATCTGTATTTTGCAGTGAACATTAAATACAAATTCAAACATTAAAAGCAATTAAAATAAATTGATATAGTCTACAAACTATAAGTCCATAAGTCTAACAGGAATTTTTACAATAGGGCAACATTATTTAGTTAAATAATAATAATAATCATGATGATGTTAAATGTATAACAGATTTATAGTGCCTTTCCAGAGCTCAAGAACACTTCACATTCTCAAATTTAGCACAGTTTAAAGAAGAAGAAGAAAAGCATGTTTCAGTTTCTTCATTTTACATAAGGAGGAATATTCTGAATAGATGAATACTCTATGGAGCATTTAAACCTTTATGGAGCATTTTAAATTTTTTCAGAATAAAGTCTTAACCAAATAATTACCTTCGCTGATGTGGATATAAATGTGGTCCACTATAAGAGACGGATAGACGAGCTCCGACATGAAATCATCACTTCAGGTCAGGAATTGAACATCGCGCTCAGGTTTAGTCTATACATGAATAAATGGAAATCACAATAATATCTTAATTATTGTTATACTTGACAAGCTCCAGGCGCGCACAATTAACAGAGACCGCAAACGGAGTCGAGACCCCGGCCATCCAATCTGAAATCATACCGTGTGAATTTTCATTCATAAGGTTTACACTTTAGAAATACTGGCTTTACAGATTCATAAATTCGTTGTAATTGTCACCACCAATCATTGTCATTGTGAATGTTCTTAGATAGATTACTTGTTGCTGAATCTTTTATACTCGTTTCCATTTGTTTTGGATATTTAAAAAAGAGTGTATACTATTTATCCAATAAACCTTGATAAAATACCTGTGACCCATAAAGTGAGGATACAGACACTCTTTCCAATTCCACTGTATATGCTCCAATCCTCTATAGAGATCCATGACCCAGAAACAGGCAGACAGAGAGCGAACGAGAGATAGAGAGAGCAACAGCTAGACAGAGAAAGAGAAAGCCCTTAGAAAGCTCTCTCCTGTTTCTCTTCCTCTCTGCTTTCCTCTTGGTCCTTGAAAACCCTGGAGGCAGATGAACAGCACCAGGAAGGAGGGTAGAGCCTACCCTCCTTCCTGGTGCTGTTCATCTGCCTCCAGGGTTTTCTGGGTTTCATGGCACAAAATCATAGCAGCACAACTTCATCCCTTTTCCTGTGTGCTATGCTTAAGGCATTTATGCACGCAAACACCCCTCCACACATATGCACTCATACAGAGTGAACTCTAGGCAGCTGTAAAGGACAGACACTTAGCATTATTGCGCAAATCAATGGACACTTTTCTGCTCACACTGTATGCTACAAAATTAGACACATCAACATCAAGGACTAGTTCAAATACTCAGTATTCAATGATACAAGTTAGGTCAGGGGTTGGCTCACCTATCATATTGTACATGACACGTGCCAGTTTTTTATATGAAATTCCATAGGAGATGTTTCAATGGCTGTGCATAGAAATTACAATATAGTCTGCTCCTCATTTTAAAGCTTAAAACATTGCTGAGCATTTGCCAGTGATTACCTCTCTGCGTGCCAATGCTGGCACACGTGCCATAGGTTGCCGACCCCTGCAGTAGGTGAACAATACCCAAATGACATACTGCATCTGCTGAGATTTTTAAGTGTGCAACTACTGCACATTTTGCTATAGCAAAAGATCACTTTAACTTAACTTCAATTTCAAAGTATAAAAAATAAATAAATAAATGATTAAAAAATATATAGAAAATGGCAGTCAACTGTGAATTGGCTGGCTCTTTGCAAATGTAAGTGCTACAGATACCAAGAAAGTTGTTCTTCGTGATTAATCATTGTAATATCCCCTTTGTATTCAGCACGCGTGAGTAAATAATGGTAGAATTTCCTCGCTGTCAGTATGAACTACGTCTTTAAAGGAAATCAATTGTAGACATGCAGGAAATATGTGGAGTGTATACTATATGTGTATACAGTGTATACAGTGTTTCCCAGATGTAGTGTGTCCTCCAATTTTACTTATACTATACCAGACTGATCGTACTGTAAATTTGGAGACAGTAGGTCGAAAGTTTTGCTGCTGATGGCCAATCCTGGAAGTGATGTTGTACGTATGGGCATGTGTGAGCTCCAGTTTCCAGGTGAAATGTCCACAGAGAGGTGCCAAAAGACATTTTTAGTTGTAAATGATGTAATACAGTTAACAGGCTCACCATTTTTTATGTGAACGTGATTACTTCCTGGCTTCCATGGGTTCAGAATCAATGTCCCTGAGGGTGTTTGTGCAAGTAGTGGCAGAGGGAAATGTGGTCACAGTTTAATTGATGCAAATATATCTGATGAGGGATAGCGCTTATCACTAATTCGGCAGAATGAGGTCTATTTCAGGGTACATTCGGAAGCAACGTGTCAATTTCCTGTGTGATCATGTAGACTACACATTCTCATATCTTTAGAACATACTTCATCAACAGCCGAGAAGCAAGTTCTTCATTAAATTCAGTACATAGGCCTACTTTGAAAGTATGGGAATTCAGACCCAGCCATTGTTTACATTTTTGTGTCTGTGTGTGTGGCTTCTGAGGTTTGGTAGCCAAGTTCGATGCTGTTTTCCTTCAATTTTGTTTTATTAAAAGTCCAAACTGAAGCTATTACAAGCTTTTGACCTTGTTGAAAGCTTACTTTAATTGCCTACATCCAGCCAGAGCTCTCAAATGTAAAACCTCCTGATGTTATGACCAGACAACATGACCTGACCCTGTTAAAACCAACAAACAGTCATTTACTCTCTGCCCCCAAAACAGCCTGATCCTCAATTAGCACATGTACAGGCTGTATCAGTGAGGGCTTTAGTGTCCACCTGGTGGGAAGATCTTCTGTTCTCTCCCTACTCACACCTGAACTTTCCGTGGTCCAATTAGAGTGGCTGTAAGTATGTGTGAGGCCTGTAGCTAAAGGAGCAGCCTCTAGCTGTGAGCCTCTCCCAAGACTTAACTTGCCAGCTCTGCTTGAGCTTGCTGGCACTGCTTGACTGCAGATAAGTTGAGCAGACTGCACACTGATTGAGACAGAGCAGTTGCTAACTCAGACTACATGGATTAAGCTTTTCTTGCAGCACTAGCAGCACTAAATAGAACTGCAAAGATACTTATTCCCCAAACACTCCGACCGCCCCTTCCGCCATGCCATTGTTTAACCAAAGAGGTAGTCCCACGGCTACCGCCTTAAGCTCACGTCATTTATTCAGCCAGTTGTTGACATGTCAGACTGCTCACACAAACTGATAAAATTTTTTAAAGCACACAGTTTACACTCTTAAGAAGTCAACTTTTGATGGCTTACCTACAGTTGCACATTCGACTTGGATAAGAGGAAATATTTTAACATCAGAAAAATGACATAAATCACCCTTATTATTCGCCTTAATTCAGTGATAGAATAATTGTGACTTAAGTGGGTGATGTTAGTGTGGATACTAATGTGGCACTATCAGTCAATTCTAAAGGCTTTTTGCCATCTTTTTGGACTGTCAAGAGTGGACATGAGATTATAAGTAAAGGAGGGAAGGATCCAGGCTTATACTTACATCTCCTGCATACGTAAGTACCAGCTTGCTGAAAAGATGTTTTGAAGACTGGTGATATGTTGGTCGACCAGCTTTACTAGCCAGTCTAGAGCATGTTTATCTAAAAACTCCATCATTTCCACCATTTTATATCTGACATATAATTAGATTTATGACAAAGCTGTTGTTAACACTATGCTCTACACAATGTGCTACAGGAACATTACATCTATTCCTGTTCCATCATCACCTATATATGTTGCATATCTGTATTCCAAAACCATATATTATTTTACAAATAGAGGATGTTGTAAGTGCTGTATTCCTTTCCTTTCCCTTCCTTCCTTCTTTCCTTCCTTCATGTCTTTCTTTCATCCATTTCCTTTCACTTCCTCCCTTCCTTCCTTTCTTCCTTCTTTCCTTCATGTCTTTCTTTCAATCATTTCCTTCCCTTTCCTTGCTTCATTCCCTCCTTCATTCCTTGCTTCCTCCTCCTTTCCTTCATGTCTTTTATTTCATTCCTTTCCCTTCCTCCTTTCTTTCCTTCCTTCCTTCCTTCATGTCTTTCTTTCATTTATTTCCTTTCCCTTCCATCCTTCCTTCCTTCCTTCCTTTCGTCCGTCCTTCCTTCTTTTATGTCTTTCATTCATTTCCCTTCCTTCCTTCCTTCCTTCCTTCCTTCCTGTCTTTCTTTCATTCATTTCTCTACCTTATTTCCTTCATATCTTTCTTTCCTTCCCTTCCTTCCTTCCTTCCTTCCTTCCTTTTGCCTGATATTTTCTTAATTCTACATGTCTTTTTATTTCTTATTTTATATCTGTGTCATATCTGTTGTCCAAAAGCATATCTGACCCAAATTGAAGAATCAACCCTGACTGCTAAAAGCCACCAAAGATTCCACTGATCAAAAATCCATAAGAGACACATTTTTAGTGTCCCACTTCTCTTCCACTCATGGTTTGTGTGAATGAAAAAGATGACATTTAATATTGCGACAGTTTTTCATCCTTTCAGTGGTGTTACAAAGTGTGAACTGCATATTTGCAGTGACTGTTTTATTAGAGGTGCCTGTACATCATTCTATGACAAGGCTCACACACAAATTAATAATTACCCTCTCATACGGCTCTCTTCGCAGTCTCAGGGCTGCCATTGCACATAAGTGGAAGAGTTCCAGTGGGACGGCTAATACAGCAGTGCCCTCCATCTGCCCTTGAAGTGTTGTGCTTGGTCAGCACTCTCTCCCTGACAGAACACACTCCTGGGAGCCCAAACACCCTCACCCATACTTCCCAGCTCTTGCTCCTCCTATCCTTTGCCACCAGCAAGAAAGAAAAAAGATGGAACATGACATTAAAAAAACAGCTTGTCTTGGAGTGCCATACACATCCAACCCCACCACGAGGTGCCCCATTGTCTTGTGCGCCCCAAGAAAATTACATTTGCTGTCAGAACATATCTCCACAAGTGCTGAAAGAAGTATTTTCCCTACCTCCCCAAGAGTGTGCTCTGTGGGGTACCAAGTGCACGTCAACATGGATCTTGTCCATGTGGCTGCAGGTGGTGTGATGTATGTATGATAAAAACCTGCCAGTCATTCAAGGGTCAACCACTAGCCCTCCAGCTGAAGAGCCTGTGCAGGCAGCCTGGTGACGTATTAATAAGTGAGAGGAACAGTCTGCAATCCTTTAATAACAACCATTTTATTCTGTCCCCTGGGCCAGCCAGCCAGCCACTAGCCCTGCCTATTGCACTCTCCACTCCAGCCACACTGCTGTATTAGATCAGTAGAGGGCTTATTTCATACCACTGCCTGCTCTTAAATAAATCATTACTTGTTTATGGAGCCGGCCGGTTCCTTGGATGTGGGCTAGTTTTGGATGTTGGCTCACCTGATGTATAAAGAGGTTTAGTATGAAGCCTGTTTAAAAATGTGTGGCAGTGTGTTTACTCTTTGGGTGCTGATGTATTGAAGTAACAGATGATTTTGCCAAAATACCTTAGAGTTTGATTGGGCTCATAGCCTTTGATGTCAGTGTCAAAAGAAATTGTATGCAAAGCATGTTCTACCCCCTTTTAAAAGTTGATAAAAAAATGTTTGATACAAAATACATTTTCTATTTTAACTGTGGTTGATTATATGATTAGTTGCATTTTATGGTTTGCATTTAGCATTGTTTTCCTTGCAGTCCACAATCATGTCAGAATTGACCAACCGCTTCAGAAGCACTACTCTAGACTTTGTGTGTATCTATATCTATATTTTTGGTCTGGTTAGACTATTCACCTTGCATGAGCATCATTGTGCGTGTTCATGTGTGTCTCAGTGTGATTGTGGACATTTGTGCTCTGATGATAAATGGAGCTCAAGTTCAGGTGAGGTGCAAGGCTGCAGGGCCCTGATCACAGATATATGGAAGCAGCAGGAATCAATCAGAAATATAAATTTTCACAGAGCTGTTGTAGCTTTGAGTGAGTGGGAAAAAGCTGTCCTCCTCCAAGATTACATCCGGAGAGGGCCCGGAAAACAGGCGCAAGTCTAGTCATCCATTTTCATTCATTTGACAGTAGAATCATTTAAAGTGTTATGTTTATTTACTAATGAAGCAAATTCTTGGTTTCTCTCTGTTTCCTAATCTTTATTTCTGTATTTTATCCCTTTTTTTGTCTTTATTTCCTTCATTCCTTCCTTCCAGCCTTCCAGTCTTTCCTTGCTTCCTTTGTTTTTGTCTTTTCCTTGTTTCCTTCCTATTTTTCTTTGTTTCCTTTCTTTTAGTCTTTCTTTCATTCCTTCATGTCTTTTTAATCACTATTTTTGTTTTATTCCTCTCTTTGTTTCTCTAGGTGATTCATCGGGGACATGCGGTGACCCAGGCACACCATCCCATGGCAGCAGAGATGAGAGTGATTTTCGGATCCGCAGTAAAGTGCACTTCAGCTGCTCGGTGGGCTATGAGCTTTTTGGCTCTGCAGAAAGGATGTGCTTCCCCAACGGCACCTGGTCCGGTACTCAGCCCTCCTGCAAACGTAAGTATCTGCAGCAGCTGATATGACACACCAGCTCTGAAACTGCCTAACTCCCTCTCTCACTTCTCATCTCATATATTTTATTCTCACTTTGCTTCAGTATCACTGGTCCCAGTACTTGCTGAATGCAGAAGAAGGGCATCTAAGCACAAAGCTACATAGTCTGTTGTTTGTTTTAACAAATCATTAGCTGATCTAAGACAAGACGGTGAATTGTTTCTCTAATTGTACAACATATTTTTAAAGCTTTGCCAAGCATTGCCTTGTAATTATCTTAGTAGTATTCAGGGCCATATAGGAATGATCATTAATAATATTTTCATGACGTGACGTTTGGCCAGTAGTGCTATCTGACTGGTAGATGTATAAAGGCCTAGCTGAAATGTAGATATTGGTAAAAAGGCATTAACCATAGTAGAATTACCACTTGCACTTTTGTTCAATCCACTGTTGACACTACCAGTTGGCAGACGGCTGACTCAATTTTTTTCTTTGAACTGTGACCAAGCAAAATGAAATTCTTAAAGGGAATTCTGCATTCAATACATGTTAAGCTTAATCGATTAATCAATAATGTTGATTACCACAAAAAATAACTTTGAATCGTACCTCCTTTTTTTAAGAAAAACGCAAAAATCTGGGTTACAGTGAAATGGAATAAATGGGGCAAGAAAAGCAAGAAAGGTAAAGGCAGAAAAGCTTATAATTTATAAAAAAAAAACTTACATTAATTCTTTTGTTAAAACTAATGTATTATTTGAACTGTAAAGTTGCTTAATTTCTCATTTTTCCAGTTGTTTTAGGGTTTGTTGACATTACATCGTCATGGCAACGAAGTTGCTATATCTAAAAATATACAACTAGCTATAACTTTACACAGAATACAGTAACTGATTTAACGCATATTGTCTTGTGGCTATACTTTTGATATGAGTATTTTTAAATTTACAAACTGGCCCCATTTACTTCCATAGTAGGTGCCTCAATGTAACACAGATTGTTTTTTGTTGTTGTTGTTTTTGTTTTTAAAGAAAATGAGGGACAAGTAAAAAAAAATTTTTTGTGGTAATCAACATTATGCCACAAATGTTGTCGATTGGCAGCAAATTTCTTCTTAATTATACCATAAAATATTCTCATCAGTCATCTATCAGTGACAACCAATCAGTCCAACTACCCTCCAAATATTATATCAACATCCATATTGTTGTCTGATGTTTCATTGTAGTCTGCATTCTTCTATGCCCTGTTACAGCTGTTGTACAGTTGTCGAAGTACTACACCATGTACAGTAATAAACCCACATTTTCCCAGAGGCTGTAACGTCTACAGCACAAATGAAAGATGACTAGCCTCGACCAGGGCAAACAGGCAGTGTTTCCTGTGGAAACTTGATGCACTGGCTTGTTTTTGCCCCAAGACCTGATTAATGGTGTTTTTCCCAGGACTCACACCTCCCACTGAACATATACTGTAGTTGACATGACCCTGGCCATTGTGCTCGGATAATTTCTGAGACATGGTAGTTGGCAATGGGATACAGGGACAGTACCTAACTGTGGATTGCGCTACAATCATCCTCCTGCCACAAAATGACAAGCTCTGAGTAAATCACAATGGCCAGCATGTCATCACAAGACAATGGGATTGCTCAAGTTCCCCGTCATGGAGGTGTACTGCAAGCAGTGACGATTTCATCCTAAAAAGAGAGCTTGAGTTTCCCATCGCTGTCATCCAAAGGAACAATTTGGCTTTAAATAGGTTTCAAGCCAGAGAATTAATTCAACCAATGTTTCAGCTGGAATAAGGAGCTCTTTTTTTCTTCAGTTTTTCTCTATATTTCAGTGACATGGTTTGGGTGTGATTTACAGGCTTGTCATACCAAATATTCACTCTTATAAGAGCTTCAACCTCATCCGTTTACATCTTTAAGTCATTCTACTGTAGTCACTGTGCCCTATCACATTCATTGCATGGTCAAAGAAGTCTTTAATGATCTTTCTATCAGATAACCTGAAGATATATCAGATGTGTTTGGGTAGTTGATGCATAGCACATCCAATGCTTTATTAACTCCTATTTTTAAAGAGAAAGTGTGTCTTAGGTCCTATGACTGGTCATCATTTCACTATTTTTAATCACATTGTTGTCTTTGGTAGTTAATTTTAAATGGTCCTGCAGCGTAATATTTGTATTTTTAAAAGACAAAATATTTAATGTAGTCTCTCAGCCTATATAAGTTTATAAAAATGCATACAATGTATACAAATATTTATAAAAGAATGCATGGAGTATAGAATCTCACACTGCAGGACATAGCAACTTTCCAAACTTTTTTCATGTCAACTGCCCATATTCTGCCATTGTTGGACATTTTCTGTCAAAAACAAATCTAAATCACTACAAAAATGTATGTCAACTCTCAATATCTTTTAAACATTGTTTTTTAATCTGATACAGCGGTACAGTGTGGTAACCCTGGGACCCCTAGTAACGGACGGGTATACCGACTGGATGGCACCACCTTCTCTCACTCTGTTGTTTATTCCTGTATGGATGGATACCTGCTAAGTGGATCCACCATGCGACAATGTCAAGCTAATGGCACCTGGTCTGGCAATGCACCCAACTGCACCTGTAAGTTTAATTTGCTTGTAGTTTTCTATCCACATTAAGATGGGATACAAGAAAGTAATTTAAAATAAAATTACATCACCTTTTTAAACAGTAGATTAGTGTCTGTTTCAGAACCAAAATGGCTTCTGCAGTTTTTCATTCCATGTTGTATTGATAGATGAAATGACAGATAAACTTGTGGGCTTCATTTAGGTCAGTGGTTCTCAACCTTTTTTTGATGAACGCCCCCTACTTCATTCACTTACCCCAATCGTTCCACCCCCCAATTATGTGACATAATTTGAAAGCAGAGACTTTTTTGTGCAAAAAACAAAAAACAAATCACAAAACTCAATATTTGGGTTATTTGCTTAATTTGCTCAACGCAACTTCGATGCATTGCATAATTTTTATTAATAAATTCAGCAGGCTGAATGAGAGACCAAACCTTGTGTTTCTTGAATTCAAGCAGATGGAGGGCTATATCTGGGGCCTATAAAATGAAAATGCGAAGACAGAATCTAATAATATAAGTGATATTGTTAAAACAAAATATGGCTTTTTTGTAATTATAAACAGTAGACCTACTCTAAATACATGTAAAAACAATAAATATAAAATATAAATATTTTTGTAACAAAAATTAATTATATTCCCTCACTCCTACTGTAGCCTATGACAAATTTAATAGAGCTAAAGTAGTGATATGATAATATTTATTATCAATCTATTTCTCCCTAAAGTACAGTTAGTGTTTGTGGCAGACAAGCCTCTTGTTTGGTAGGGAAAGAAGGAAGCAGGAACCAGATTAACAATCACAAGTCTTTTAATAAAACACTGATGAAGACTTTCAACATAAACAATGACGCACACACACACAGCTTTGTGCGTCTCTCTCTCTCTCTCTCTCTCTCTCTCTCTCTCTCTCTCTCTCTCTGGCATCCCTGGCTCCTCCTTTTATCTCTCTCCCACTGATTGGGCAACTCAGCGCCGGGCGTGCATCCTCGCGGCTTGGCCATGCCCTCCTCTTTATCACATACCCCCACCGCCCAATTCAGGCTGGGTGAAACCTCCGGTCTAACTTACTCCCCCTTCCTGGAGGGGAGGAGTTGCCCCTTCGGCCATTCCATCACCGGCTGGTCTTCGCCGACTCCTGGGTACCTGGGTAGGATGAGGGGAGAGAAAAAGAGAGTGGGAGAGACAGAGAGAGAAAGAAAATAAAATAAAACTCCAGTTCCCAACCACGCCGCCATTCGGTCCTCAGCCAGCTATCCAGCGATCCTCCGCGACACTGGCCGATGGCACTGGATTCCGCCTCCTTGTGGCCGGCAGCTGCTCCTCTGTCCCCTTGCGGACGGCAGTGGTTCCTCCACATCCCGGCGGAGGCAGCGGGTCCTCCATCCCCTGGCGGAGGCAATGGCTCCTCCGCTTCCTGGCGGACTGCAGCGGTTCCTCCACCTCCTGGCGGACGGTAGCGACTCCACTGTCCCCTGGCGGACGGTTACAGCTCCGCCACCTCCTGGCGGATGGCAGCGGCTCCTCCGTCTCCTGGCAGACCGCTTCAGTACCATCAAACCAATCCTCTCCTCGGTGTCGCAATCCTCCGTCAGCGGCGAGGGCTCTCTGACGGCACGTCTTCCTCCAGTCCTGGGTTTCGGCACCAGTGTGGCAGACATGCCTCTTGTTCAGTAGGGAAAGGAGGAAGCAGGAATCGGATTAACAATCACAAGACTTTTAATAAAACACAGATGAAGACTTTCAACATAAACAATGATGCACACACACACAGCTTCTTTTATCTCTCTCCCGCTGATTGGGCAACTCAGCGCCAGGCGTGCATCCTCTCAGCCTGGCCACGCCCTCCTCCTCATCACAGTGTTACTATAGTCAATTCAAGGGTGGTGATGTAGAATTCTGTGCAGAATTCAAATGGTTTCCGCTTCTCGTGCCTTGCTTCTCACTTATTCTCGCAAAGCTGCGATTTAAGAGCTCAAGTTTTAAGAGCTTTGCGCTCATGCTGCTTTGTCCATTGAGCCGTATCCATCCATCTATAGAGCCATACAGGTGCTTTAGCCGAGGTTGTGCCTCAGCCTGTGTATTTGACACTGCTAAACCAGACACTTCAGATGTGTTGCTAGACTTCAAAATCAGATAAACCATTGTACAAATGCATACCAACTCATATAATTAAGAACCAACTGATATACTCCAAGTCTAGATAAACATTTTAATGCAAAGAGAAACTTGACGATAGACACCTAGTGCAAATAGTCACTATGACATTAAAATATGTATCAGTTAAAATGTGTTTTTGTGTGTCATGGCTCTGTAAGTGCTTTTTTACTCAGTAACTTACAAATAGTGAATAAAACACAAAAAATCATATCAATTGTCATATTTTGCTTCATTAAGTAAGTTTTCTCAAATGCATTTAAGCAACATTATGTCAAAATGGCATATCTTTTCCTACTCAAATGCATGTGACAACAAATTAAAAGAGAGTTAGGTCAGAGGTAATCCAAAAGTAATCGAATTAGATTACCTAAAAATATAATCCAATAAATTACGTTACTAATTGCAATTGTAGTCATGTAATTTGTAATCAGTACCTTATTACACTTCAGAAGTAATCTACACTAAGCTATCAAAACTCTCTCTAAAAATTCAGTGCACCTTCATAACTTCATAATACTTCATAAACTTCATAAAAGTTTAACTGAGGCACCACCATGAGAATAACTGGTTCTTTTGAATAAGAGAAGGTTAGAAAGTTAGAAAAGTGTCTTTTTGTAAAAGAATAGTGTTAGAATTAGTGGGATTGCAGGAGGAGGTTTCTTGGAGACAGCTCCAAGTCAAATTGTCTCTTGTCAAAAGCAGGAAGATGAACAGGTCAGAACAGTTCATCCCCTGCCTCTGTTAGATACATAAATCAGTTATTTTAATCTTTCCTAGCCCTGCTATGAACATAATGCTCAACTAGTTTTCTTAATTTTGTCACAAGATTCTGTTTTTTAAAGTGCCATTATTCTTTTCCAACACTGTTCATTATGTACAGCATTGCGCCATGTTCTATGTTCAAGGGCATAATGGTGATAGTTTACGGATTTCACTGTAGGGTTTTGAGCCTTCTACATTACAGTTTTCAGTTCAGACCTTTATACATTAGGTTCCTCCTTTATGACTTTCCCTCTGTATGGATATATGGATGTAGTATGTGGCGGAAATGTATTTTTACTACACACCAATATACCTACAGAATGGACCTCATTAACGTTCGAGAAGTGAGTTCTTCAACAAATTCAGTAAATACTGTGAAAGTATTGGACAGGGTTTCCACAGTCATGGAAAACCTGGAAGTATCAGGGAATTTTTTTAATTGTGTTTTGCCTAGAAAACCAAGGAAATTAATTAAATATAAAACAAATCATGGAAATTTGTATAGTGTATATACATTTTGTTTTAGTAAAGCTCTGCTCTGAAATATTTAATCAGATAGACACTGCTCTTGTGTAGAATACAACTTTGCCTTAGGACATCTGAGTAAATAGTTATTTTGAGTTGATTCATTAGTGAATCTGTCTAAATAAAACATCCTGAAAGGTCATGGAAAAGTCCTTAAAATGTATTGGTAAAAAAAAAAAAAAAGGAAATTCAGGCACAGACTTTTTGTCCAGTCTGCATTTTGTAATGGAGGCCAGTAATCAAGAGAAAGGAGACATTTTTGAATACTGACTCGCTCATAAATCTATTAATCTTGAAAGTCTCATTGCAGTAGTCCCTGAGACAGTTTGAACAAGATAGATTGAGCAAGTAATAATGAAAAGCCAGAAAAATATCAAATAGCTTAGCCTGCATAACATGTTCCTGGAAGTACCTAGCTCAGAGTTGGCATTAACATTCTTAAGCACATCTCTAAATGCTTTCAGAGATAAGTGTTAAAATGTGGGTGCCATAACCCTGCTTACTGTTTATTGGAATGAAATGGGCGGCACTCCAAACGTGCTCTGATTGATGCGTCTCGACATGTGTTTATTGAGTGGGCCAAAAGCAATGATACATGACTGTGTCCATAGGAGGAGTCACATTAGAATTTAGTGTTAGCCATTTCTCACCATCGGCTGATATGTTTTAATCCCTAAGGCCGCATATGAATTTTACAAAACATCGTTTTCCGTCCTTTTCCAAAAGACACAAAATGCATGGGAACTCAAGGGTGGCAAATAAGTAATGGTCCACTATAAATCAATAGAGGAAATTAAGATGTTGCGTCGAGGAAATACTGAAATAAATGCACTGATAGAATGAAGTTTTGTCAGCCACAGCAAAGTGCAAAAGAGGTTTCATCTAAATCCAACAGGCTCTCCAGTGGCGCCACATTCTTTCTCATATCATTCCAACCCTACCTACTCTTATTTATCCATTGGAAGGAATGATAATTGTAAAAGATCTGAAGAATTGATTCGAAGCTGTACCTCAGGGACACCAATGGGAAGGGAGCCGTGCTTGCTTGCTGCTATTGATTTTTTTACATAATAAGAAGATATATCATTTCAAATAAAAAGCCAGAGGTCCTAAATATTGTTATAGTGTAAATGAGTTGTTAAAGATGATTTGTGAATGTGGCTTCACAAGGTTCATTTCAATAAATTCAATCACATTGCCACAAAACAGGAAGATTGCCATCACATAAGTCATGCTAGATTTTAAATTAAGACAATGACACTCTTGTCGTTGGGCACATTGTAAACTGCTTACACTTTTAGCTCAATTAGAGTCTGTGAAATCAGCACATTTTACTCAATGCTAGCCAGTGCCGGTCTTAACCTTTTGCGGGCCCTAAGCAGAACTTTGTGTATGTTCATAACCCCTAAAAACTACCCACCCCCACACCCCACCCCTTAAACCTTTCTCGTAGAGCATTTTCGGAGTAAAACAACATACAGTGAGTCAATTTTAAGAACGTTAGTATTTATGAATGCTTTTCCGCTGGTATAATTTCCTGGAAAACATGAAAGATATATTTTTTTTTTTTTTTTTTTTTTTTTTAAGTAAACATACTAGAATCCATCAATATTTCTCTAAATGTGCAAATTTTGGACTCAGAGTTCTTATAGATAATGTTAATTGTAGCATTGCCATGCATGTATTGCCATACCAACAGGTATGTGCTTCATCACATTCTAAAACGAAAAAATTTCTGTCCAGAGTTAATTTTTGGCCGAGATCTTGTATTGATGACGGGAGAGTTGAACCACTCCATAAAGTCTTCTCCAGCACATCCCCAAGACTTTCAATGGGGTTAAGGTCAGGACTCTGTGGTAGCCAATTCATGAGTGAAAATGATTCCTCATGATCCCTGTACCACTCTTTCACAATTTGAGCCCGATGAATCTTGGCATTGTCCTGGAATATGCCTGTGCCATCAGAGAAGAAAATATCCATTGAGGGGATAACCTGGTCATTCAGTACATTCAGGTAGTCAGCTGACTTCATTTTATTGCCGCATAATGTTGCTGAGCCTAGACCTGACCAATTGAAGCAACCCCAGATCATAACACTGCCTTCAGAGGCTTGTACAGTGGGCACTATGCATGACGGGTGCATCGCTTCATGCGCTTCTCTTCTTCCCCTGACGCGCCCATCGCTTTGGCATAGGGTAAATCTGGACTCATCAGACCATATGACCTTTTGCCATTGCTCCACAGTCCAATCTTTACACTCCCTAGAAAATTGAAGTTGTTTTTTCCAATTAGTCTCACTAACAAGTGGCTTTCTTGTGGCCACACAGCTGTTTAGTCCCAATCCTGTAAATTTTCATCGCATTGTGCATGTGGAAATGCTCTTACTTTCACTATTAAACATAGCCGTGAGACCTACTGTAGATTTTTTTTGATGTGACTTCACCAAGCATTTTAGTGATCTCTGATCATGATCATTCAAGATTGTTTTCCGACCACATTTCTTCCGCAAAGCTGATGGTTCACCACTATTCTTCTGGGTTTTAATAATGTGTTGGACCGTTCTTAACCCAATTCCAGTGATTTCAGCAATCTCCTTAGTTGTTGTTTTCTTTGCTTGATGCAGGCCAATAATTTGCCCCTTCTGAAACACAGTAACATCTTTTCCACGACCACGGGATACGTCTTCTGACATGGTTGTTTAAGAAATGAGAAGCTGCACACTGCATCAGTTAGGGTTAAAATAATTGTTTCCAGCTGCTGAAACATATTAATCACTGCAATAATGACCCAATCATAGGCTCTTATATATCTGCTTATTTAAATCCAAACTGCAACTTTTTTTTTTTTTTTGGGCCAGGCAGTGTATGTTAAATTGTAAAGTCAATTCATTTGTATTTGTATAGTGCTTTTTACAATTCACATATTGTAGTTTCAAAGCAGCTTTACAGAAAATTATGCTATTATGTCTGTCTTAAAGAACTCATTGAGCACTTTCATGAAAAAAATTTAACTGAAAATTATGCTTTAAAAACTATTAAAATTGCCTTTAAAACAGTACATACGTTCAAGCTGTCTCGTTTCACATTCCTGCCGTGTTTTTCTCCTTTTTTCTGCTCCTGACGGATGGGTAGCTTCACTTCAAAACCATGTCTACTTCTACATTATGCATCATAACCTTGGCTACTTTAAACATCTTTGACAGCATCGGGGGCCCCTGGTGGATCGGGAGGAAATAAATAAGATTAGCAAAGACAGATTAGTGTTGTTCCTGTTAAATCATACACTAACTGGCCAAAAGTATGTAGACACCCAAAAAAAAAAAAAAAAATACCCATACTATGTACTTGTTGAACATTAAAGTTCAAAGCCATAGGCATCAATTCCCTTGCTCTTGCTGCTATTACAGCTTCCACTCTTCTGGGAAGGCTTTCCAATAGATGTTAAAACACGAATGTGGGGATTTGCTTCCATTCAGACACAAGAGCATCAGTAAGTTGCTGATGTTGGGGAATGGGTCCTGGCTTGCAGTTGATGTTCCAATTCATCCCAAAAGTGTGGGGTTCAAAGTGATAAATCATGGACATCTTTATGGACTTTGCTTTGTGAAAAGGGCCTTCCTCGAATTGTTGCCTCAAAGTTTGAAGCACTCAGTTCTCTAGAATATCATTGTGTGATGCAGCATTAAGATTTGTGTTCACTGTGTAAACTTTGGGTCTTTAAACATGTTAATTGTGATCTTTACTATTGCAGTGATCAACTGTGGAGACCCCGGAGTTCCAGCCAATGGGCTGAGATATGGTGAGGACTTTACCATTGGACAAAACATCACCTTTGTGTGCCAGCCGGGCTACACAATGGAAACTGAGAATTTCTCCACCATCACTTGTACCGGTAATGGTACCTGGAATGCCCCTGTGCCTTTTTGTAAAGGTAAGTATTCATTTAAAATTGTAATACTGAAACCACTAAACCATTGTATCAATAAATATAAACGCAAATGAAAATTAACACTTAAAAAAAAGCATATTCCGATAGGTCCCCTCCATTAAGAGATTAACACATATAGTGGGCAGGGTTCGTATGGTCATGGAAATTCTGGAAAAGTCATGGAATTTTGAAATTGGGTTTTCCAGGCCTGGAAATGTTATGGAAAAACAAGTTAACACTGAATGTTTTGGAAAAGTCATGGAATTTTCTAACAAAATATTTTCAGCAATACAAGTGTGCTAAGAATTCTTTAAGTCTGGTGCAATTGCGGTGCAGTACGCAAAAAGCATTGCTGCAGAGTGTGAATAGACGTGGTGCCATGCGGTGGAGCATTTTGCACTTCATTAACGCTTGAGAAGTTCGCTCACAATAGCTTAAGTTCATATGGATAGTGTATAAGTAAAGGAATTACTAAATCTTATATTTACATTATTGTTTGAATTTATTAAGGCTTTGAATGTTTGTATGTAATAATTCACGATATTAATTCATGGCGATGTTTGCTTGTGAGCCCGAGCAGTGTTAATTGTCCACTTCTTGATGAGCAATCATTAAAAGTCTCAGTGTCACCTGCATTATCCTGTTTTTAATGGAAAACATGAAAGAAAACGCGCTGATTGTCACTGATGTCCCTTGATCTTTCCTTCGACCACTTCCGTCAAGTGTCTGTGCATATGAAGAATTTCTCTCTCTGTGTCAGTGGTCCAAAAGCAGTTTGCAAGAATTTATGTCTTATTTGTGAGCGCTGCAAATAAGTAGTTTAATTAACTTAAAATCCAGCTGTTAACATTTTACTGTACAAACATAGCCTGTATACTGTTATATTTTCTGCTATTTGTTTGAATAGGAAAAAAATTACTTGTAAAAAATCGAAGTGGGCATTAAAAAGCTGACAGTGAGACATCCAAAATATGTGGTGAGAGGACAAGATAAAGCAAAAACAATGTGTTCACAGCAATAAATAAATAAAACCCTTGAATTATTACAAAGCAAATGATGTGTGCCATTGTGGTTTTGTATATAAGGTATTAATGGTATTGTATAAGGTGTATGTTTTGACTGTTATATACAAAATGATGAATTTTATTTTTCACAAATGGGTAGAAACTAGGGCTGTCAATCGTTTAAAAATGTTAATTGAATTAATTACATTATATGGCGAGTAATTAATCGAATTAACCACAATTGATCACATATATAAATATTTGCTGAGAAAGCCCCTCCAATAACAACAATTAAATAATTATAATAATATATAATGATCAAATAATTATAAATAGTTATATTTAAATAATAATAAAAATTATATATATTATAAAAATTATAATTCATTAAAATACATTACATTATTGTGGCAGACAAGTAAAGCATTGATAAGACAAAAAGTGGCTTTAGAAAGCAATATATTTATTTCCATATTATTGAGCATAATCCTATCATTGACTTACAGTCCACAGCAATCCATTTTGCAAATGAAGTAAATCTGTCAGATATATATTTATTATAATGGCTTTTCTTAGGATGCGTTAATGTAAATTTGCGTCAGACAAATGCTTTTAGAGTGCTTTGGTTGTGTCGCGCCATAAACACAGCGTTTTTAGGTCACTGTGTCATGTTAAACATGGTTTGAAATGCAAGAACACGTACTCATCTTGTGATGTTGCAAGTGTGTCGAGCAAGCCTGTGGTTTGTTCTACAGTTGCACTTTGCTCATACAGCTCGAGTTTCACTGCTGAAAACAGGTGGTACTTCAAGCTTGAATTGCTCTGATGGTAGAAATATTCCTCATTATGGTCCGGGGACACATTATTAATTGCATTAATTTGTTTAAGGTATTATTTTTGTATATAATTAATCCCACCAAATTAACACATTAAATTGACAGCCCTAGAAACATTTGGAAACTCTGAAAAAGAGTTTAGAAAATTCATGAAAAAGTCATGGAAATTTACTAGTCAAAATGTTTATGAAACCTGACTGTGGTAGAAAAGCCTGAGACAACCAGTGAAAATGCTTCTGTTGCATATTTCTAAATTAAAACAATTGTTTTTCATTACAAACTGAAATTTTTTTTTTTGAATTTCACAGATTATTAGTATTGGGCATAACAGCATGCACTCGAGATGGAATGGACGCCACAAGTTTGTGCAAAACCTGATGATCCATGTTATCCCAGCACGATTTGAGAATGTTCCAATGAGCATCTTGTGTGCTTCTATTGTGACCTAGAAATTAGAAATTAGTGTCCATAGTGCAGAATCTTAAAGGTGTACTCAGCTGTTTTTTCCTCATTAAAAAAGGTTTTATACCTGAAGAAATTAGTAATTTTGAAACACGCATATAAAATCATGAGCACTCACATGAGATGAAGACTCCAGTTATATCAGTAACCTCATAAAAGCTGTTTTATTTTACCTGGAGAGGATCCCTTAATGGGGGCTGCCATATTAGAATCATATGACCAACCGAATACTACTCACTTAATCTCAGTATCCGCCCTGTAATTGCTTTTACTCATGGGTTAAATTAATAATGGCTGACTCTGAATAGTACATCTCTGCAATGGCATCGGTAACTAAAAACTATTGCGTTTGAATGATGCTGCATCCATGCCCATAGGTGTCAGTGTAAATCCAAGGTGACATAAACAAAAAATATGTTGATTCAAGGTGAACTTTTAAACATTTCTTCTTTTTTAATTCTACCGTTTCTTTGTTTTCAGTGTCTCAAAACCCTTCACTTTGTTTATTTCCAGGTTTAAAGTAGATTTTGATTCCCAGATCAATGTGGTCTCAGACTTTTGGGCCCCACTGTAGTTAACGCCTTCATTTTCTTGTCCAAGTAAAGCCAGATAGCTTTATTGTTCAGAAGGCTTGCTTGTAACTCGCTCACTGATATATCTGCACATCTGGTCCCGACCGCCCCAAGCATTACATGCACAGATGCTTCTCCCAGATTACACTGAGATCTTCCAGCTTTTTGTCTTCCGTGTTGTGATGGATGTCTTGTTTGAAATGTAGAGCTAAAAAGGGGAGGAATGTTTAGCTACCCTTGTAAGTCATCTTTTATTGCGTGATTGTGCTAGAACTAATGGTAAACATTCTGGTTTTATCAACCAATCATGCTGCTTGACAAATGACAGTCCAACAACAGTAACACAAACACATTTAGAGACTTAAGGGCTGTGCTGTCCCCATTATCATAATCAGCTTTGACCTATAAGCCCTTGCAGTTCTTGTAATTAATTTCACAACAGCACAAATGACTCCTGTCATCTTCCTGCTGCCAGGAGATGAAATGGTTTTGAATATATCAAGCGATATGAAATTTAATTTCAGGTGTGGGCATTGCTTTTCTGATACCCACCAATTCCCTGGCCTCAAATGCCATTTCGCTAAGCTTATTTAGATACACAGATGTCTCATTTATTCCTGAAGGCGGCGGACTCCTCCTGTCTCTTAAAGGACATGTTGTGCATACATATCTGAGGAGGCTTGAACTTCATATCCCCAGTCTGAACTCAGCCTCACAGAGCTATTAATGTGCATGCTAATGTGAGTTTACTCAAAATGAACCACTCCTATTTCTGTCAAATGCTTTGGGTGTTGGGAGGATCTAGACATTGTGTATGTATCCCCTTTTCTTTCTCCTTGTCAGTGGTTTATATGGCATTGCTAGGCAGTTGCTACGGTGTTCAGAGTGGTTGCCAGGGCATTGTTGGGCGGTTTCTTAAAAAAAAGCCCACCGTCAAGTCTCTATGATATTCTGATCCCTAGAAACATATGTGTTGCCCTTTTCAGTGTTAAGTAATTTTTCGTCTGTTTCCATACATCTGGTCACTTAGAAAAGCAAAGACATACCTTTGCTCAGTATACCTTACTCACAGCAGCGGCATCTTTGATTTTTGATGGGAATGACAGTGAGGCTGTGGTTGTAATGTTTCTGGATCATTCCGCTGACGAAACATTGAAAAAATATCTTTCCAATAAATTTCAGTAGACAAAAAACTCCAGTTGTGGAGTTGTGGAAAATTAGATGTGATCTAGTAGCTTTTTGATAGCTCTGTACAGTGCATGTCAGTGAAGAGCCGGTCTGTCCCTCACAGCCTCATTTTCATTCCCGTAAAATAAAAGGTGTCGCTACGGTGAATAAGGTCTATAAGCCACAGGATTTCAAGGTATGATTTGTCTGCAGTTCAGTGGGGGTCAGGTCGGGACTTTGTGCAGGCCATTCAAGTTCTTCCACGCAAAACTCAGTAAATCATTTCTTTATGGACTTTGCTTTCTGCACAATGGCATTGTCATGCTGGAACAGAAAAGCCCCTCCACAAACTATTCCACAAAGTTGGAAACTAGAATATTTTTGTATGCTGTGGCATTACAATTTGTCTTCCCCAGAATCAAGGGGTCTAGCCAAACCTGGGGCCAGATTCACAAAAATGTTCATAAGAAAATTAATAAAGTTCTTAGGATAAATTATAAGTTCGTAAGAATGTTCCTAAGTGCAGTTCTTGAAAAATTCTTTAGAAGTTCTCAAATATTTTCTTAAGACCAAAAGACAAGCTTTTTCTTAAGAATAAAAAGACAGGCTTTGACATTGTCTGATCAGCCTGCTCATGGGCTTGCCTTGTCTAATAGCCTACAACAAATTAAATACTTCAACACTGGTAAATCGTAACAATAAATGTATCTATTAACCTTCTATTAACGTAAGTATCAAGCACCTCGCGATAATGTTTTTGAATGTAAAGTGCGTGAGATGTGTTAGTTTAACGACTCTACGCATCATAGGAGAATTACTTGCTGCTAACCTTTTGATAACTTTTAAGAAAAGAAAAAAATTCAGTAGACAAGAGCTGGATGTTCTTGTTGAGGAAATGACTGCAAGGAAATAGTTCTCCTTGGGAAGCTTGATGATAATATGACATTGGAAAGTAAGAGGCGGGTAAATGGGAAAGGGTGGCAGAGGCTGTCTCTGCTGTGCCCAACTCTGATAGGGATGTGGATGGGGGGGTGAAAAAGAAAGTCTCAGCTTTCTAACGTTATAATATTATGTTTCTATTAACTCTAAATATCGTGGAGAGAGAGCGCTATATGCAGCGCATCCGTTTGAATAAGCATGATTGTTCACCACATTGTGTATGATTGTTCAGCTTCAAAACAACATTTATTGTTTGAATTTGGTGATAACATTTACATGGTTTGAAAACTGAAAATAAAAAATCATTAAACACAAAACGGTCAAAAACGTTTTTTGGTCTAATCACATTTCTACGTAAACAGCCCATTGCGAATGCAGTAAATTCATTAAACATCTTTCCTTTTAGAATTTAATACAACTGTGAGGTTGTCATAACTTCAAGATGTTATTTACAATGATTTCTAAGAAAAAAAATTTGAGAATTTGAATGCTTCTTATCTTTTTTATTAAGAACAATCTTAAGAAAAAAGATAAGAACTTTCTTAAGAAGTTTTTTTTTGGGGGGGATGCAAAATATTTTTTACTTTTTATCAAGTTAGAAATTAAGAAGAAAATGGTAGTTAAAAAGGAAATTTCTTAAGAATGTTTCGTGAATCTGGCCCCTCTTACTTAGAAAGGGGCATCCACTTCTCACAATGTTGAATAGTTTTTCCGGGCAATGATTGTCTTTTTCCATTGATCTCATTATAATGAAAACTCCAACACTGGAACTTTACCATGGTATACAGAGTGGGCAAGTATATGAGTGTAAAATCGGGGTGTTGGATGGATGAGCCATCAATAACGCCCATTTGAATACATTGGCTTCCTGACTGGTAGAGTGTTATTGATGTTAAGGTCTCATGTGTGGACGAATAACCGGGGAAGAGAACTGTGCATAGGCAGTGTAGGCAGATATTTGGAAAGATACATACCGGTAACACATTAGCTAACATTCCCTTTTCTTCACATATTCTGTCATTTTTCTACTGTGCACGAAAACCACTAAATGAAACTTATTCTACGGAAAGTTTTTTGTAGGTTTGATGAGTATTTCTTTAATGTACACTGCATAAAATAATTTTCTTAATCAGTGTCTTTGTCTTGTTATCCAGCAATAATAATTTATTTTTAAAGTCTTTATTTATTTCAATTATATTTTAGTTCAATTGGCAGAGTTTATCACTTGTTTTAAAGACCCCATGAAATCAAAAATTGTACTTTCTATGATGTTTAGTCCATATCTGTTAGCTTTGAAGCCATCTAAATGCTAGTGTATTCCTAAAAGTTAACACTTTTAACATATTATACACATTTAAAATTTGGAGTCTTTTTCTTCTTTGCAAATGGAACAAAAATATTGATGACTCATCATGCACTACAGATTTTTGTCCAAACAAATGCTCTCTGGAATGACAATGTCCTTCCCCCAATACCACTTGCAACTGACTAACATGTAGCAAATCAAAAGAATAAGCCCTTGTCAAGCCTATGTCCCATCCAAATTTCAAAAGGAAATATGTCAACATAGGAAAGAAATTTGTGCTTGTCAAGGGATTTCATGGGGACTTTAAGCATGAACCACTGTTTTTTTGCAGTGTAATGTTATTCATCAACAAGAGCTGAATTATCCTCTGTCTAATGTCTCCCTTCAGCTGTCACCTGTGCAGCTCCTCCGCCCATCTCCAACGGCCTCCTGGAGGGCAGTGACTTTGAATGGGGCACCAGTGTGAGTTACAGCTGCTCTCCAGGCTATGAGCTCTCTTTCCCTGCCATCCTCACCTGCGTGGGCAATGGTACATGGAGTGGTGAGGTGCCCCAGTGCCTGCGTGAGTACTTGTATTACTCTATTAATATTAATCAAAGTGTGTGGTTCATCGTTGTTGGTGCTTGCAACTACATGCAGGCCAACCTTTCCCAAAAAAGCAGCTTTCCCAAAAGCAAAAAGTTTGAATTCCACTTCTTATCTACATCTTATCTACAGTACAGTACTTGTACTTGCCAAGGATGTGATGATCAGACATTGATTGAAAGAACCTTTATTAGCAGGGTTCCCATAGTCATGGGAATAAATATCAGTGTATTTTAAAATTGTGATTTCCAGGCCTTGAAAAGTCAGGCAAAACATGGAAATGTCTGTAGTAAATTTAACTAGATCTAGTTATGCTCTTCTCTCACATATTTCATCGGCTACACTCTATGTTAAAAGTCCTTATCCAGTAACCACAAATGACTGGAAAGGTCATGGAAAAGTCATGGAAATTCATTGGTTAAAAAGTGTGGGAACCATGTATTGAGCACTGTAGGTAAACAGCTTCATGACTACCATTGGTTCTGTTGAATTAGATACCAAGTATTTGTTTAGGACTCTAAACAATGTGGGATAAGCATGATATTTGTGTCCTTTTGCATATCATACCCAAATTGACAGTTTCTGGTAAATCAAAATGTCCAATAAGTTCATTCATGAAACTGTACAGTACATACTCTACATGCGCGATCTACCTATGCAGTCTCTTTAGCAATCAGCTTGTAAACAGTAGTGTTAAATGCTATAATAAAAATTAGTTGAACGCTAAATAGAAAAAATAAAAAATAAAAACATTCCAAGAGTTGTCATGACTGAATTATAGAAAGCCTCATTTCTTGATGAGGTGTTACATAAGAAGAAGCCAGACCAAACCTGAGTGTTTATGTCCTATGACACTTTCATTCAACTTCAACAAAAGCAACACTTTATCATGTTGTGAATATACAATTCGGAAATCTTACAGAGACTGCGTGAGAATTTAAAGTTTAAAAGGCCTTTTTATCCCAAAGGTACCCTTGTTTAAGCTCTCACATGGAATCTCATGCTCAAGAATGAAAGTGTACCTCTGACTTTGTCAGAGTCCTGATTTTTTTTTTTTTCATCTCTTTCTTTTCCACTCTTATTTTTATATCTTGACAGCATATCTATAATTCATCAATTCATCAAGTTTGTAGTGCTAGATCTTAGGCACAGTAGTCTGACCAGCATACTTAATGATGGATCAGCCTGCTAGTAACATCAACCATGTGAATGATTTTTCCTCCAGAGACCGATTGTTTGCCTGACAGTGGCAGGGACATGGCTAATGTTCTCGCATTGGCCTTTGAGGCTTGGGTCTTCCCCAAATATTCTTTAACTATTCTTCAAAATTATTTTTCTTTTCCTCTCTTTCTGGGCCGTTATTTTTCTTATTAGGATAAAGTGACATTATCCTTAGTGGTGGGGGATGAAAATTTAACCCAAAAATGATTTATATAATACATAACCATGTAGTAATGCATATATTTTTGATAATCCAGGGAATGAAATACTTCATAAATGAAAGCTACTTTATCTGATTTGAATATTTTCTTTTTTTATTTAGAATTTGACTGATGCAACCCTAAAGATCAGATTTGTCGCAACAAATAAATTATAAGCAAAAACAGCTTCACATCATGTTACACTTTAAATAGCAATTCATTATAAATATGATTGGATGTACTGCATTCGAAGCTGACATACACACACCTGTGACAACACATCAGTTAAATTCTTTAAGTATTAAAGGGGCCATGACATGTGTCTTTAACTACTATTTAGTAACATTAAAATACATACAATACAATGTATTTATTGTGTAACTACATGTTATTCTGCAAAATTCTCAAATTCACATTTTCTGCTACTTTTACTCCAAAATACGTTTGCCACAGTAGAAATTCTTATTAGTAAAATATATCTGAAGTATATTCCCATTCATATTTCACATTATATTAGTATACCTGGGTGACTAGGAACATTAAAATGTTCAGCCATGACTTCCTGTTTCACAGGGGTATAAATATGAGGTAACACACAAGCCAAATTCCCTCAGTCATCAAACACAATGGGTAAGACCAAAGAATAAAGTTATGATGTGCGGCAAAAGGTTGTTGAGCTTCACAAAATGGGAAGTGGCTGTAAGCAAATAGCTAAAGCATTGAAAATTTCCATTTCCACCATCAGGGCAATAATTAAGAAGTTCAAATCAATTGGAGATGTTGAGAATCAGCCTGGAAGAGGACATGTGTCTATATTGTCTCCACGCACTTTGAAGAAGATGGTTCGAGTGGCCAAAAATTCTCCAAGGATCACAGCTGGAGAATTGCAGAAATTAGTTGGGTTAAAAATTCAGAAAGTCTCCAAAACTACAATCAGATGTCACCAACACCTACGCCTAAGTTGTTTGGAAGGGTTTCAAACGCAAGTCAAGTCAAACTTTATTTATAAAGCACATTTAAAAACAACAGAGGTTGATCCAAAGTGCTGTACAATTTACAGATAAAACATATAAAAACAACCAAACAATATATAGTAAAAATGTAACCTTTACATAATAAAAAAACCAACTGCTCGGCAAACAGTACATAATATCAAAAGACAATGAATAAAAATAAGACTTAAGGGCATATTTGAAAATAGCTAAAGATGGTGCAGATTTTACATGAAAGGGCAGGCTATTCTGAAGTTTTGGAGCAACAACAGAAAAGGCCCGATCGCCCTTTGACTTGCAGTGCAAATGGGTGATGGATAAAAGAAGCTTGATTACCTGATCTGAGCATTCTTGGAGGAGAGTAAGAGTGCAGAAGGTCACTAATGTATTTAGCTGCAAGATCAGAAAGGGCCTTGTACACAAAGACAGCAATTTTATAATCAATTCTGAACTTAACAGGAAGCCAGTGTAGAGAAGCTAATACAGGGGAAATGTGATCCCTCTTTTTAATCCCAGTTAAAAATCTATCTGCCGCATTTTGAACAATCTACAGACGAGATATAGCAGAATGAGGCAGACCAATATACAGTGAATTGCAGTAATCCAGCCATGATGTAATAAAAGCATGGATTACCGTTTCTAGGTCTTTTTGAGAGAGAAACTGTTTTAGTTTAGCAATAGACCTTAGATGAAAGAAACCTCCCTTAACAACGGCACTGATTTGTTTGTCAAAAATTAAAGATGTGTCAAAAATAACCCCAAGACTTTTGACATGCTTTTGAATGTAACTGTGCTTCAAGGGCTGGAGGGGGCCTGGAAGAGCCTAAAATAATAATTTCAGTTTTGCCTTCACTTAGCTGCAAAATTTTTGCCATCCAACATTTGATGTCCTCAAGACATTTGAACTCAAGCATCTTCAGTTTGCCAGACACTGTAAAATCCCAACAGATAAAAAATCAAAACCTGACTGCTTCTGCCAGAAAGCTTAAAATGGGCCCTGGTTGGATCTTACAGCAGGACAATGATCCAAAACACACATCAAAATCAACACAAAATGATTCACTGACCACAAAATCAAGGTTCTGCCATGGACATCCCAGTCTCCTGACCTGAACCCCATAGAAAACCTGTGGGGTGAACTGAAGAGGAGAGTCCACCAGTGTGGACCTCGGAATTTGAAGGATCTGGAGAGAGATCCTGTATGGAGGAATGGTCTCAGATCCCTTGCCATGTATTCTCCAACCTCATTAGGTATTATAGTAGAAGACTCAGAGCTGTCACCTTGGCAAAGGGAGGTTGCACAAAGTATTGAATAAAAGGGTGCCAATAATTGTGCCACACATATTTGACAAAAATATTTGTTTTTTGATAAAACTTGTGTTGTGTTTGCAGTTGTTTGTTATCCATTAGAGAATAGAGTTTTGTGAATATTTTGAATAAAAGATAAAAAGGATAAACAATAAAGACATATTTTTCACCACCTTCTTTGCTCATATTTACCAAGGCTGCCAATATGTTTGGCCACAACTGTATGTTCTGTATTTAAGCAGTAAGTTGCGTGGAAACTGGAAACTACCAACAGTTACACTGTGTCTACACTGGTACATCACAATGTGTCACAAATGAATCGCTCCCATTATACTCAACAAAGCTGTCTACACTGGGAGCTTCCTTCTGCAACAGTATTATAAACATTGTTGTCTATGATTACAGCTAAGTTCTGTGGGGATCCTGGAATTCCTGCTTTTGGTTCCAGGGAAGGCCGCAGCTTCATCTACCAGTCAGAAGTGTTATTTAGCTGCATGGCCCCCTACATCCCAGTGGGTAGTGCTACACGCATTTGCCAGACTGATGGCACCTGGAGTGGATCCCAGCCTCGGTGTATAGGTAAATCAATTATTCTGACTTTTAAGTGTTAAAGATGATTGTTCCCCTGTTTAAACCATATGGTGCATTACCATTGAAAATGGTTGCAACAGTAAGTGCTTTTATTATGTAAGTATATCAAAACTTGCATTTTAAAAATAATTTGATTGTTTATTGGATAGTGAGGCTTTCATTGTTTTTTTTCATTCATGTATTTTTGTCCTCCCTGGAAGCCCAGCTTCCCTAAATGATGATTGTGCAAGCCCTCAAAACAGCCAGTACTTTAAAGGGTGATGTACAGTACATGACTGACAGTTTTTGAGATTAAAAAGCAGCACCATACACAGAGTGCTCGAAGATAGAGACGTAGTTAGTCTATTGTAACACTTTTAAATTAGTGTCCATAATCGTGTCTTGTGCCTATTGCCATTTGTAAATATTGTAAAAATACAGTTGGTCAATTATTTTAATTAATTTATACTTTTTAAAAGTAGTTTGATAAGCAGTCATTTGGAGCAAGATTACAGATACAAAGAAAACACTAGCTGACACTGCTAATATATTAAATGAATATTTTATATTATATAAATGTAATTTTTTGAGCAGAACTGCAATACAGTTATGGATGTATTTTTTCAAATAAATGAAAGAATAACTAATTTTACTAGACTTTTAACATTATATTCAAAGTTTACAGTATACAAGCAATAACTAAATCAATTAAGTTCAATTATGTAATTTTGTCAAAGAGTGTCTCTTGAGATTCACAGCTCAATTCAGTAAAGCTTCTAAAGCCTGAATATTGTCTGAATAAACTCATTGGCCAGATCTCCACTTTTAATGTAAAGTTTGGCCTCAAATAACACTTGCCAGTATTTCCAGCTGCTAAATCTTATGATTACCACCCACATTGAAAAGTTTTTTTATTATTATTATTATTTGTTGCCTGGTGCACAAACAAGTTTCAAAAGTATTTAGCAACAACAACTCCAAAGAAATCAATGCCCTCCCACTGCCCTGGCAGCACAGGCCAGTGCTGCTTCAAGCAGCCTTAGTGCTGTATTGAAACAATTATAGTGGGGAAGAACAAAGTCCCTTCTTTTAGTGCCCTCAGAGTGAGGGAAAAGTTGCAGTCTGTAGAGGAATGAGCTTCAGTATGAAGTGTGGAATTGAGGCCTGGGGAAACTCAATTGCATCAGAAACATCAACTTGACAAACTAGCTTCTAGATAGCTGGCAGTGGTAAATGTTAAGATATTGTCCTCTGCATTTTAGTTTGGTCCATGACCTCTGCAAAAACAAGTGGACTAAGGCATGTTTACCTTAAATAAAAAGTAGACCCTATTTAAAAACAAAAAAAAAGGCTTACACTTTAATAATTAATAGTGCTTTTGACAGATAAAACGATGTACATTAAAATTATATGAAGACTCCCGTCATATCAGTGACCTAGAAAAAGTTATCTTCTTTTACATAAGGTGAGTTGCCACCTCATGGGTGTCTCAATGTTGAAAGCACATGACCAGCCGTGTCTTGTGATTCGATTAAGTAAAAAGGGATGGTTCATCCAAAAATTAAAATTCTCACATCATTTACTCAGCCTCATGCCATCCCAGACATTTTCAGCATTTATTACTTTCTTTCTTCTGCTGAACACAAACAAGAATTTTTAGAAAAATATTTCAGCTCTGTTGGTCCTTACAATGCAAGTGAATGGTGGCCATAACTTTGAAGGTCCAAAAAACTCATTAAGGCAGCATAAAAGTAACCTATGCGACTCCAGTGGTTTAATCCATGACTTCAGAAGGGATGTGATCGGTCTGGGTGAGAACAGATAAATATTTAAGTCCTTTTTTTACTATAAATCTCCACTTTCAGTTTCACATTCTTCTTTTGTTTTAGGCAATTCACACTCTTTGTACACATTGCCACCAACTGGGAAGGGAGGAGAATTTATAGTAAAAAAGGACTTAAATATTGATATGTTTCTCATCATGGGATGGTATTAAGGCACTGATCTCTGTAGAGCTGCTTTGTAATGCTTTTGAATTGTGAGAGGCATTGTAGAGATAAAAGTGAATGGAATCAAATATAATATTTACAAAGAATTGTAAAAATCAGGAGCACTATGAATTAGTTCTGACACTATTCCTACTAACTTATGCTTGTACAATACAATATGACTTTATAATATGGAAAAACACAAACAATGGGGATGAAATTACAAGGAGATATGGTGGACTGTAGCATGGGAATTAGAGTAAGTTATAGACATGCTGTAGAATATTCTATAAAATATACAGTGTTATGTACAATGAAATACGTTATGGTATATACAGTATGTGAAATATACAATAATTTAAATTGAATAACATCTAGGACCATAATAAATATACTATGAAATACAAGTACATTATTTACATTGAAATATATTATGGAATGTACAATGCAGTATATGTAATAATGTTAGTTTAATAAAATATTAATATTCTGTACAATGATTACAGTAAAAAAGCTAACAATAATAATCTCCTTAATCTGAATGTGATTAATAGTTATTATATAATTATCAGCTAGTACACAAAAGTAGTCTAATGTTATGTGCATACTCTGTATGAACTGGCCTGTGGCTGTATTTCTTATAGCTGCATCCATTTCTCCATGTCTCATTAGCAAAGAGTCCTCTTACTGTCCTCTTACAGTGTTTATCTGATTAAACCCCTCAGTTGATATATCCATGAGGGAGCTCTTCTCCTAACATCAATAAATACATCGATAATTGTTTTTAATTGAGCAAGTCATTGAATAATTGGTCCCAACTCTGTGAGGCCATTATTGAGGAGCCATGAATAGCCAGCAGGAGATTTGGATGAGCTCAGTTCATTCTCTGATTACCATTTTTAAGCATTTTGTGTATTGCGCCAACATAAGATGTCAGCCATGGCCCCAAAGCAGGTGTAATCATTTAGCTATTTCAATTAAGTATTATTATGGCCTCATATTAAGCCCTCAAATACATTGTGAAAAATAAATATGGGGGGTTTGGGGTTATTAAGTGGAAATTAAGTCCTCTAAAATGCCTCTTAAACGTATACCTATTCACACACATACACGTACACAAATGCAGTGCGCACACAGTCATGCACACAGATTTTAACAGAATGCATCCTGTTGGTTAGTCTCATTCTATTTTGCTAGACTAACTTAAGATCTGTGGACGTATGCATATTGCACGTAAAACTGGAAAGCACTTTCACGATCTGGTAAGCTCAAATCTGATGTCCCTCTGCATGTTCCAGTTTCTCAACTGGTCTCATAGCCGAAGCTCAAAGCAACACCAGCACAGTCTGCAACTATATTCTCAATGTGGAGATGCAGTCATATATTTTCAATGTGCTGACTCTGTATTTGAAGCTCCTCACTAGAAAACAGCATGGAAAAGGGGCTGGTTGTGTAAGCTGGGCAGGTTGTCCTGTCATTTGCACGCCTGCATTGAATCAAGGGTCCCTGCGTCAGCTCAAATATGTGCTCCACATCCCAATTACAGACCAGCATATCTGTCCCAAAGCAGACATACTGCTGCAGCAACACTGCCCCCTACTGGGTCTCCATCATCCTGCTATAAAAAAAAACAACCACTCTGCTGCAGCACTTACATAAACACACAGGCACCATAACAATCACTATAAGCCAGGTTCTAGCAGTGCTTTGAGAGATGGATCTAGGCGATGTGCCACATATTTATGAGTGCTGAAATGCTATTTTCTCCCTTTATGTTGAGTTGTTGTGGTAGTGAATAAGAAATTGCCACGGTTGTGGTGGATGAGAAGTTATTTAGAATAGGAATGTGTTTGGGTGTTCATTTTTTCTCTTTCTTTTTTTCTTTCCCTCTTTTTCCACAGAGCCAACTCGCAACAACTGTGAGAACCCTGGGACACCCCGTTATGGCTCTTTGAACAGGACCTTTGGTTTTAAGGTACCATATACAGCAACATACACTTTCTGTGAAAACTATGATTTGCATTTTTTCATATTTATCTAGGTATGAATATGTATACATTTAGAGTGAACGAGTATCACAAATCACAGCATGTCCTGGCCCATTTGTTATCTGTTCTTGCATATATAATCCGTTGTATGATATAGTGATACAAAATCAACATTGTTTGTGATATTTGCCCCGTGGAATTGTTTTGAAGGGCATCATTTACCTTTATGAGACCATTTTGTTTTTATAAGTGTCTGAAAACACATCTTGTCATCCATTAAAGTCAAATTATTTAATTTAATCAATTAATTGAAATCTTAAAACTTACAATAATGGTTAATCAACATAATACAAAATACAAATTTAGATGTAAATAATGCACAAAATATAATAAAATAATAAACATTTAGATAGAATACATTTAAAATAATTGTCACTTTGTTAGATTGCTCTTAACTCCTGAGACCCGAGCGTGACTGCAGTGCACATTTTCCATTTCCCTTTTTGATTTGTAACTAGCAGCACCTAATAAACATGGGGTGGGGGGGGGGCGGATTCTAGAGCAATTAGTGTTCCTAAAAATGTATGTCCACATATGTGGACAGCGGGACTAAGTTGTGAAATTTTAAATGATAGCAAAAATTTATCAAATTGTTTATTATGTTTCCAGGACTGTTGGTTATTCATGTTTTTGAGATGTTACAGACATTACATCAGAAATTAGCGTAATTAATTCTGATTCAAAGTAATGGCCAGCATCATCCAATCAATGCCAACCATGTTAAAATAAAATTATACATTATCAATTCTGAATCTATGTACTGATTACCATTGTCCCATATCTGCCAAACATGTTGAGTGATCCAAACATCATCTGCAGCCTGAAACTGAACTTTTGGTTGGATTTTATGAGTGAATGCACTTAGCTGCATAGAGCTATAGGATGTTCCCTTGCTCCCTATTTAGTGCATGACTTAACCTCCAGGGTGCTGTCTGTCTGCACTGGTCTCAGAACAGTCCTAAATGTACTTTATTTTCATCCTAACTCAGTAGAAAGCCTCTGAAAGCAAAATTTTACAGCTTTTGGATGAACCCATTTATCATCAATGTGATAATGCACAGTAAATAAAGGATTTATAAGGGACAAATGCGCTGAAGTACACACTAGTATACACAGTGTTTAGCAGAAAAATGACATCTGATGAATCTAGAGACTAATCTTTTGACTCAAAAAGGTTTCAATGTGGGGGTCTGGGTAGCTCAGCGAGTAAAGACGCTAACTACTACCCCTGGAGTCGCGAGTTCAAATCCAGCGCATGCTGAGTGACTCCAGCCAGGTCTCCAAAGCAACCAAATTGGCCCGGAGTCATGGGGTAACCTCCTCGTGGTCGCCATAATGTGGTTAACTCTCAGTGGGCCGCATGGTGAGTTGTGCGTGGATGCCGCGGAGAATACGCCTCCACACGCGCTATGTCTCCGCAGTATCACGCTCAACAATCCACATGATAAAATGCATGGATTGACGGTCTCAGACGCGGAGGCAACTGAGATTCAGCCTCCACCACCCGGATTGAGGCGAGTCATTACACCACCACAAGGACTTAGAGTGCATTGGGAATTGGGCATTCCAAATTGGGGAGAAAATTAAAAAAAAAACTTAATTAGGTTTCTTACCAGAAGTAGTTTTGTTGCCCAAACTCCCCTGTGGTCAGCGCCATGTTTTTTTGTCACATTTGATGTGCTTTGAAAATTTAACCCTTTACTGACAGCACAGAGTCTCCTGAACTGAAATCAGTCAGTTTAAATTCATTTAAATAATGTGTTGCATATAGCAAAGCCAAAATTTATCGTCCTTGATGTGTACATGGGGTCGCATGAGGTTAAAATTCAATTAAATGTTGCAAAAAGTTATGAATTTGCATTTGAATGAAGGACAATAAGATTTCATATCTTTCTTTATTCCATCCATTAAGGCAGTCATAACGGGTGAAGTGTGTCATTTTCAGTGTTCAAGTACTTTCTTATATCCTAGCCTAATATGCAAACACAACTATAAGTAATCCATTGGTAGGTTGATTGTCCTGAAAAGTGTAAACACTGTGGCTCTGTGGTGCAATCAAAACATTGCTCAGTTTGTTTGAGCATCCTGACCAGCCTGACACTAGCTCAGCCAATGGTGTCAGTTGTTTTGTTTTTTGTTTTTTTCTTGTTTTTTCGATTAATTGCAGATGAGGGGATCAATTGCAGTTCCTTTTGGTGTCACTAGAGGCCCAGAAAGTAGACACTTCACCTTAATTGATTTTTAAAGAATCACTCATAGCTTTTCTCAAAAACACAAAAGTGTCACTCCAGACACAATATATAGTGTAGGCCCTTCATTTCCCCACGTACACTACAAAATATTATTGCTCTTAACACACTTGAGACTTTTTATGTAGAACCACTCCAAACACATTCAGGGCTTAAGAAGGCTTGAAATGTATGCATGACTGTAATAACACCACATAACCACTCAGAAAGAAAATAATCAACTTCACAGTAGTGCAAATGAATATGATTATTTTTTTATCAAGAGAGGGGTGAATTAAGGGAGATGCTGGTATAGTGGATGTGTATGAGTATTTATGGTTTGATAAATACATGCATGTGAATATTGTACCAATTATGTTTAGTTGTATAGCTTTTTATGGACAGTTTTGCTTATTGGAGTTAAAGTGTAAATAGACTTTTTCTGTTAATGTTAATTATACTTTTTGAAAAACAATACAATACAAATATGAGTGAGGGACATGCAGGGAATAAAACAGATAAACAGAGAGAGAAGGTGAGAGAGAGAGAGAGAGAATGCTGGGGAAGAGCATTTATCAAGATGTGAAGAGACATTAAGAATTCAAGTCATTACATTATTAGAGGTCAAGCCCTGCAGAGGCATCATAGAACAGCTAAATATCAGGCTATCCATATTCGTAAATCATTAGCCAGCCTCAAGTAAAAGAAGCCAGTCAAGCTTTTTTTTGCTTTGCTGGGCTTAATGTTGTTGGAGTCAGAGGAGAGGAGATATCGTGTGCCCCAGATAAGGAGCAGTGTCTCTGGCTCGTCAGCCGTGTTCACTGCAAGCACGGACATGCTAATCAATTAATGTGCTAAGTCCACGTGCCACTCTGTGACATGTTTTATTATTTTACTCCCTCATGTGTATCCTAAAGTTATGCTAGAGCCACAGCCTACACTCACACAAGCACACTGCACACATTTGCACACGTGCATATAGATACTATAGATAGATAGATAGATAGATAGATAGATAGATAGATAGATAGAGACAAGCTAATTAACATTTATAAAGGCATATTATACCACACTGTTACCTTTTGTGTCACATGACCTTGGTGATTACAACATGCAGTAGTCTAACAACTTTGCATGAGGAGTGCTACCATATTTTATAGAAATAAGTGCCACTTTACATCACTAGTGGCCCAGAAAGAAGGTCACAATGGCTTCCTAAGTGCATGTACTGGTGATTACATTAACTGTAGGTAAAGTAGGTGAGTACCATGTACTAAAATATCCCTTAACATAGCAGGAGTTCCACTCCAGCTTTTCAGAATAAGAATGAGCCTGACAACCAGCTGGTGTATAGCGATGCAAAAGGAACAAAAGGAATCTTTAAAAAGATGTGTGTCACTGTGAAATCAATGACAAAAATGCAATCTGAAATTTAGAGTGACACATTGGTAGTTGCAATCTTTGTAGCATCTGTTCTCAGGAGTAAAAACTGTGTCATTCAAAAACTGCATGTATTAGGAGTTTAATGTTGTGTTTAATATGCCCCCAGAAGAGGGTTTTGAGAACACCGTTTTTGGTTTGATGTGTGTTTGTGTATGTTTGTTTCTCTTGGTACAGATTGGAAGCATGGTGGCTTTCCAGTGCCAGCCTGGTCACCTACTGCAGGGCTCCACGACACGCCTCTGTCAGGCTGACCTCACCTGGAGCGGAACTCAGCCAGAGTGCATCTGTAAGTATCCTATAGAAAAAACCATTCAGTAGCTGCACTCATGGACATCTGGAATACTAATTAAGATTTATCTGTGAAGTTCCTCAGTTATCCAGGTCACACAGTCCATAAACAAAACAGCAGTAAATTGTCAACTTATTTTTCCTAAAAAAAAAAAAAACGAAAAAGAAAAATTAAGGTTAATTAATATTCAGGATTGGCCACATTTAAGGGATAGTTCTCCCAAAAATGAAAATTCTCTTATCATTTACTCACCCTCATGCCATCCCAGATGTGTATGACTTTCTTTCTTCTGCTGAACACAAACAAAGTTTTTTAGAGGAATATCTCAGCTCTGTAGGTCCACACAATGTAAGTGAATGGTGGCCAGAACTTTCAAGCTCCAAAAATCACATAAAGGCAGCATAAAAGTTATCCACATGATTTCAGTGGTTAAATCCATATCTTTAGAGGCAATATGATAGTTGTGGGTGAAAATCAGATCAATATTTAAGTCCTTTTTTATTCTAGATCTCTTTCACTTTCACATTCTTTCACATTCTGAAAGTGAATGTGACAATTTAGAGTAAAAAAAATGACTTACATATTGATTTTTTTGTCATCTAAAGCAACTGCATTGCTTCAGAAGAAATATATTAAACCACTGGAGTCGGGGGGCCTGGGTAGCTCAGTGGAGCCCCTGGAGTTCGCTAGTTCGCTAGTTCAAATCCCAGGGTGTGCTGAGTGACTCCAGCCAGGTCTCTTAAGCAACCAAATTGGCCCAGTTGCTAGGGAGGGTAAAGTCACATGGGGTAACCTCCTCGTGGTCGCTATAATGTGGTTTGTTCTCGGTGGGGCACATGGCGAATTGAGCGCGGATGCCGCGGTGGATGGCATGAAGCCTCCACACGCGCTATGTCTCCGTGGCAACGCTCTCAACAAGCCACGTGATAAGATGCGCGGGTTGACTGTCTCAGACGCGGAGGCAACTGGGATTCATCCTCTGCCACCCGGACTGAGGCAAATCACTATGCGACCACCAGGACTTAGAGCGCATTGGGAATTGGGCATTCCAAATTGGGAGAAAAAGGGGAAAAATCCCAAAAAACAAAACAAAACAAAAAACACTGGAGTCGTATGGATTACTTTTATTCAGTCTTTATGTGATTTTTGGAGCTTCAAAGATCTAGTCACCATTAACTTGCAATGAAAGGACCTACAGAGCTGAGATATTCTTCTAAAAATCTTTGTTTGTGTTCAGCAGAAGAAAGAAAGTCATGCACAGCTGTGATGGCATGAGATTGAGTAAATGATGAGAGAGTTTAATTTTTGGGTGAACTATCCCTTTAAGCCAGGTGTCATGGCTACTATGTTGGGTGTGAGGTATGCAATAAAATGCAATAAAAGTAACAGGGGCAAAAAAGAAAGAGTCTACAAACACATATGGCTTAGTAAATACATAGTAATAAACCGCAAACCCCTGCATTGAATGAGCAGCTGTAACATCCATCTGATCAGTGCCAATAATACCCATATTCCTTTGATTGCAAAAAGTAATTCTTGCTCTACAGCTTTAGATTATTAAATGTGTGATGTGATATGTCACTATCTGAAAGACATTCGCAGTTAATAAAAAACTTGGAGATTTGTTTAAAATAATGATTTAGTTGAAGCCAGACTAAATAAAATTCACTTAGAGATGAATTCATATTTTTTGAAAGGAGTAAGATTAATGTTCTACTTTTTCACAATGGGCACTTGAGTTCCTTTTGAATTTTTTCTGAATTATGTGGGCAATATATCTTACAGAGTTGTGACATCTATCTCGGCATACTTCACTGCTTCACTACATCTATTGACAAATTACTGACCGCTAAGTGATGAAGGTCTGTCTGTGCTGTTAGAGAAGGGTTAAGACAGACTAATGCCTAGAACAATCTATTTGAATTACTTTGCAAAAAAACCTAAAATCTCAGTTTGTAAATCAGTCAATACTTGCAGTAAGTTCCAGTTTTTCACAGACAGGCAGGATGCTTTTCTTTTTTTATCTCATCTGCGCATCTTTACCTGACTATCAAAAAATAATCACAGTCGATTTTTATATGTGTCACTGTGAAGTTGTTTTTGTATGATTAATTTTGAGAAAAAGAGTGCCAGGTTAGTGGCATCAAATCTATGAAAGATATTTAGAGTTTTGTTTGAAGCACTTGGAAGTAAACTAGATATCCATGAGCAGGACTGTACATTCCTACCATATATGCCACATGTCAAAAGCCTTTTTTGAAGATGGGCTTACATGGCCTGTGTTTAGATCATGATGGTTTGTCAACAGAAGCTCCTAAATCAACCCCATGAAAGAGAAAACAGCTGGCTTCCAATTTCACAAGACAGATTGCAATTCAGTTCAAGCATTTCAAAAGCCAATTACATTTTGCATCATGCCACTATCCACTATATATATAAGTTCTGTCATTGATTTGCAAAAATTAGGAAAATAAACAATGAGACGGCTTGGAAGAAACAGCTCTTCCCCCCATTTAATAGTAAGTCTGCGATAAAACAGCTTTTGTGTGTTTGCACTTAATCACGCCATTTTTCCCAAAAATAATCGAGATCATTCCATAATTACACGCTGTAATTTTGTTTACACAGAGCAGTTGGCTACTCACGGAGTCGGGCTGAGCGCTAAGTCATCTTTCTCATCTCCCTCTTCCATTTTACACAGAATTGGATAATGGCTGTCCTCTCCATCAGTGTTCCACTGGATTCATTTACAAACAATGTATTTATACAGCCTTATGACCTGCCCTGAGAATTTATACTTCAAATGAACTGTATCATAAACAGTTTATTAAAGTTATGTAAAGTCTATGTGTACAGAAAGAACGAATGGGTTAAGTTTATTGAATATTTGAAGTAATGTTATTAATGCTATGTAATAACACATTTATTAAACAGAAGGCCTGCCAATTGATTTAAAAAAATAATCAAATTAATTACATGATATGCTGATTGATTAATCTAAATATTTGTAAAAAAATCACATACACTCACTTTATTAGTGCCCAACGTGTCTATTGTAGCCCATCCGCCTCAAGGTTCGATGTGTTGTGCATTTTAAGATGCTATTCTGCTCGCTACAATTGTACAGAGCAGTTATCTGAGTTACCGTAGCCTTTCTGTCAGCTGAACCAGTCTGGCCATTCTCCGTTGACCCCTCTCATCAACAAGGTGTTTCCATTCGCAGAACTGCCACTCACTGGATGTTTTTTGTTTTTGGCACCATTCTGAGTAAATTCTAGAGAATGTTGTGTGTGAAAATCCCAGAAGATCAGCAGTTACAGAAATACTCAAACCAGCCTATCTGGCACCAATAATCATGCCATGATTGAAATCACTGAGGTTACATTTTTTCCTCATTCTGATGGTTGATGTGAACATTAACTGAAGCTTCTGACCCGTATCTGCATGATTTTATGCATTGCACTGCTGCCACATTATTGGCTGATTAGATAATCACATGAATATGTAGGTGTACTGGTGTTCCTAATAACCTGCTCAGTGAGTGTATCAATATTTGCTGAGAGAAGCCCTAAAATGAAGATTATTCTAAGATTAGCCTACATTGTTGTGACGAGTAAAGCAGCAAACAGAATCAGTCAGTATATTTTTTGTTTTATTTCCATATCATTGAACATAAGCTTATCATTGGCCTACACTCTACAGCAGTCCATTTTGCAATTGGGCATGACAATTTGTTGTCATTCTGAACGAGGTAGACTTGGTGGTCGTTCACATAGAATGCATTATTGTGCTCCATCTGCGCTATTTTTTAATTGTTGGCCTATGTATGCATGCGTTAAATTAACAGCTTCAGTGTTTTTAAGACACAGTGTCAAGTTATAAGTAGTTACACGTCTTGAGACCCCTGCCTTCTGTTTGATTATGTTGTGTCTGTGTGAACGGCCCATAATTCAGTGCTGCCTGCTCTGCTGCAATGTAAAATTCTTACTGAATTCACGTACAGGTCAGGAGGCATGATTAAATGCAAAATCACAATGTTTAAATTTTTTTATTAATTGTACCAAATTAACATGTAAAATTGACAGCCCTATGAAACAGTTATTTATAGTATTCGTGATTACATAGCATAACAGTTTCTCTCAAATGCCTGATTACTTTCTATTCTTCTGTGGCCATATTATTGATATAGTGCTCATGGATAGCAACTTTTATGAAAGTCTTTGATAAAAGAATGAGTCCAGTGCAGTGAGCCAAAGCCTCAATCCTGGCTACTTTTGATCAAAGTCATAGTGATGGTGGAGCTGTTGGAATGACTGAGTGAGCATTGGTTTGCGTTTGATCTACTGGTGTGACAGGTAAAGGTGCACTCCCTATAAGTGCAGTCTGCCAGCATGCATCAACCTCCGCCACACTTAAGGCTCTCTCAAGTCTCTGCCAGCTTCTGTAGGCACAGGAATATGACCGTGTCAGCTACCAAGAGGGAGCGCAAAGATTCTCTCCAAAGAGACGGGCTACTTTGTTTTTAAAGTTCAAACTTCATTTTGATTTTGCCCACTAAGTTTGAAGTCTGATTATATGGGAACAGAGGCAGTTTGCTGAAAAAGTAGTGGATGGATCGCACTTTCATGTCTTTTGTTTCTCTTATTCCCTCCTTTTCTTTGTAGCCCACAACTGTAAGCAGCCTGAGAGTCCCCCTCATGTCGATGTTGTGGGGATGGATCTACCCTCCTACGGTTACACACTCATCTACACTTGTCAAGCTGGGTTCTTTTTGTCGGGGGGGTCTGAACACCGCGTCTGCAGGTCCGATGGAACCTGGACTGGGAAAATGCCTGTTTGTCGAGGTATCAAACTCTTCATGTTGTCTGCAACCACATTTAAAGGAAAGGTTTAACCAAAAATGAAAATGCTGTAATTACTTACTCTAATGTTGCTCCAAACCCGTATGACATTTTTTATTCCATGGAACACAAAAGGTGAATTTGTATAAATGTTTTGACAGGGTTTATTCGCCAACATTTATGTAAATTTTGACTTTAGTCTGTCAAATTGGTGATTATATCTGGGTCGCAATTCAATAATAATGGACTTCTGTGCTTTGCGCAACAAGTGCTGAACTTACTGCTTTACTTCATTGTAAAGCCATAGAAGTTGCAAAAAGCAGAGGCAAGTCAGTAAAAAAAAATTATGGGAGGGAATAGTGTACTGTTCCAGTCACTGACCTCGTAACTTGTTCTGAGTTTGGTTGCATAGATCTAATATTCGTTGACCTAATATTTTCCCAAAAATGTAACTAAAAATGCCATTAAAATATTGATATAGTATTATGAGGTGAAATATCGAGACATTTGGAACAAAGTAAATTCTCCATACCATTTTAGTTCAGTCAGGACCACTTCCATCAAATGAATACTTGACTTGAATACTTGAATGAATACTTTATTCACTTATAGACAATTAAAGCAATCTGTTGGTTTTGGCGGTATGATTTTGTTATGGGCAAATTCTCTGCCCATCCATGCAAATAAAGGACATAAAAAAACCTAGGGGTAACAGAACAGATCCAGCAGAATTATTACAACGTTGTTCCATTTTTTTTTAACGTTTCTGACAGTGCTTCATGGTACAATTGTTCATTTGAATAACAGGTTAAATGTACACTTGATAGAACTTTAAATACTGTATATCAAGTTGGTAAGTCAAGAACAAGGCGCAATAACACATTGAAGATAGGAATTCCAAACTGGCAATCAATTGTAGTCTTAGAACACAGAACAAGACCGATGTAAGGAAAACTAAAAGGCAAGCTGCCATACAAGAGGTGGTGCTGGGGATGGAGGAGTGTGTTAAGTGCAGCGTGCATCCATGCAAAGGAATGACAGCTAAGGCAATGAATAAATGGAGGACTTAAATAGGACTGCTCTGATTTGAATTGGTAGATGTTTTGATTGCATCATGATCAGCTGATTGCGAGCTTGACTCACGTGACCTGCCTCAACTGACGCTACGCTTGATTTTTTAAAACTTAACAGAATAAATTTCTATCTATTCTCTATTATCACACATTTTGAAAAAAGGAAGACCAAACAATATCTTGCTTTTACAATAACGGTGTTTCTGCACTTTCTGCCAATGTGAGTGTGCGCTCCAGTGGGGTGCTGGAGTGCTAGCGTGTGGCCAGCGTGCTGCAGTGCTATGATTTTATCTTCCCTGTCTTCATCCTGCTGCTCTGCCGCAGTGCATGCACACAGCTGTACACTTCAGGCTTTCCAGTAATTACTGCATATAAACAGATGTGTTTGTCTATTAAAAAAAACTACCGAGTGGTCCACAGAGAGCTTCCGCCATATTTTAATGGGGGCCTTACTTTTACTATCATTTTCTGCGCCTCTCTCCTAAGCGGGAGGGGGTATTGTTTTTTACTTGCTACTTGATGTGTTGACATGTCACCCCGCTGCTGTCTGCAGTCTCCTAATATTTCTTTGTAAAAGAGAAAAAGTACACTACCGGTCAAAAGTTTTGAAACATTTGACTGAAATGTTTCTCATGATCTTAAAAATCTTTTGATCTGAAGGCATATGCTTAAATGTTTGGAATTAGTTTTGTAGACAAAAATATAATTGTGCCACCATGTTCGTTTATTTCATTATAAAACTAAAATTTATTAAAAAAACACTTTTATATTTTTATTGATGACTTGGGCCAAATAATAAAGAAAAGCAGCCAATAAGTGCCCAACATAGATGGGAACTCCTTCAGTGCTGTTTAAAAAGCATCCCAGGGTGATACCTCAAGAAGTTGGTTGAGAAAATGTCAAGTGTACATGTCTGCAAATTCTAGGCAAAGGGTGACTACTTTGAAGATGCTAAAATATAACACAGTTTTGATTTATTTTGGATTTTGTTTAGTGACAACATAATTCCCATAGTTTTGATGACTTTACTATTATTCTAAAATATGAAGAAAAAAATTATAATAAAGAATGAATGTGTTTCAAAACTTTTGACCGGCAGTATAGATACTATGTTGATAGTTCACTTAAAAAGGAAAATTCTGTCATTCACTCACACTCATGTTGTACAAAGAGAGAAAATTGTACGGGTTTGGAACAACATAAGATGGCAAAATTTTTTATTTTGGGGTGGATCATCCCTTGAAGTAAAAATGTCTTCTGTAGTTTTTGTTTTAGGGTAGTAATTCTATTTACAGTAAATCAAATCATACATAATTTAAAAGTTTTCTCTTCAGTAACATATGTTATGAGGCCAATATTACAAAAAATCTGTATAAATATAACGGCTGTTTTTAGAGCAGTGGAATTGGGGATCCAACTCGTGAAGAAAACAGAGAAGGATTTGCTTGTTATAGGCTAATAATAAAGTGTAGATGATTTTAAACCACTTTTATATTTCACTGATGTTCTGATGCAATAAAAAGTGTACCTTTGTGGTTTAAAGCTGATACTTTGTGGTATATATTTTCTATAACAGCTCATTTGTTTTGTTTGCTATGTTTATAGTTGGTTGTTACTATTAAAACCTTTTCTTAAGATATTACTAGTATTTGAAGATATGTTGTGCATTGACTAATATTAGTATGTACACATAAACAATTATTCACATTATAGAGCATGTTCTAGATCATGTTATAGAGCATGTTTTTAAAGAATGCTTAAAAATGAATGCCTTAATTCATATAGTATATGCTTTTTCTTTTCCAGCGGGTTCTAAACTATCTGAGAAACCTATTAAACCAGTCCCTGGGACACCGAGTCCGAAGCTAAATGGTGGGATCCCTATTATTATACAATAGGGTTTATGTTATATATTTAATCTGAAAGATTTATGACTGTGTTAAGTGCACCTCATTTAACTGCAGAGTCCCCACTTTTTGGCACAGAGCACCATGGTACCTCAAATACTTGCTATTAGTCATGTATTCTAGCCAACGGCCCCAGGAGGAGGGGACTAACTGATTAAAAACGGGTTCTAGTTAGTTTGACAGTAAAATAGACTGGCAGCCACAAGATAATCTGACTGAACTTTGCCAGACCTTCTCGGGGCATACAGCACAAAGATTTAAGCACTTAATAATGAGGCTCTTTCATGCAGGAGTACCTACACCAAATCTCACTCCTTTAAGCAAGCCACTTTGTAGAAACTGACAGAACAGAGACAACCTGAAATCCAGCGTGTTTCGAGAAACTAATGGATCTCAGAGTCAGTAAGGCCCCATTTACACCTGGTAATAACATCGGACTCAAGTGATCTGATTGTTAGTGAACAGCATGAAATGCAGGTGTAAACCTGGTCCAAAACCACATCTGAATGTCAGAAACACAGGCAACTATATCACATTTATAGTGTAAACGCTAATTAATCCTGATGGATCCAGGACAATAGCAAAGGACTGCCTACTCACCTGTCAATTAATCATTCCACCAGAAAAAGGGTTCAAACCTTGACTTTACTTGCAACTTTAGAAGAAAATAACCATCTGATCGGAAAAGTTTGGAGAAGTCTGTCTTGGCTGACCACTTGTGATCAGATCGCTGACAGTTCACTGTCTTTGTAAAAACTTAATGTGTTATCTGCCAACTCTGTGGCCATTTGTTTTTTATAAGACTCCATTATATTTATGCATTAGCTAAATAATTTCTTGTTGAATTGAGTCTTCATCGTGGCTTTATTTGACCTGATCAATTGTGTTATTCCTGTTTTAAATCTTTGTTTATTCACCTAAATCACAGTGGTTCTCTACCAGGGGGCTGGTGCCAATTAGGGGGCCTCAGGAAACTTCCAAGGGGGCCTCAAGTTGAATTAAAATTATTTAAAATAAGTTAATAAGCTATAATATAATAATCTAACTTGCTATAATAAAATCCAGATGTAAACTAGTGTCATATTTCTTATTTTAAATCAACAACACCCTTGAACAACAGATTTTTTTTATTTTTTTTTATTAAGGAACATACAGTTCTTGAAAGTTATAAATTCCCAAAATTAAATGTGATTACTTATTTTAATGTATTGACAATCCTAGTTTCTGTTAATAAAGTTTGAAAGCAAGCTGCTTAGTCAAGCTTTTTAATAAGGCAGTAATTAATTTTCTAACAGAGGTTTAATTTTCAAGTCATTATGTAAGAAATGTATAAATAAATTTCTGAAATTCTGTTAGATGTTTGTGTGCATGTGTGCAATTCTATTAGATGTTTGTTGTTTATTGTCGTTTTGCATTTCATTCCCTGGTTGGGTAATTAGTTTTTTCAATTGTTTGTTTGTTCACAGTTCCTGATGATGTATTTGCCCCCAACTACATCTGGAAGGGCTCATACAACTACAAAGGAAGAAAGCAACCAATGACTTTGAGTATTACAAGCTTTAATACAACCACGGGCAGAGTTAACGTCACATTAACAAGCAGCAACATGGAACTACTGCTTTCAGGTTAGTTTACTGTTAAACAGACTCACAGTGTAACTAACAAAACAGATTCAAATAAAGACATACAGTACAATCAATACAAATCAGAAGAGGCAAACAAGGACTTTTGAGTTCCCAACAGTGTTGAGTGAGTTACTCAAAATAAGTAATCAACTACAAATGACAAATTACTTCTCTGAAAATGAAATCAGATTACTTTACTGATTATTTCATTTAAAAAGTAATCACATTACTAATTATTTTACTTTTAAATTACTTTCTAAATCACTTTCATTGAAAGTAAGTAACTGTAATCTGATTAATTAATGAAAAATGCAATGTTACATTACTTTTTTTACTTTAAGTAATTACAGTAATTAATGGTTCCTAGTATCACAAAATTTGATTTAATCCATCAGGATAAAATTAAACTAGACTGATAACATTGTTGTTAACGACGAGTTAGATCATTAAACTGGCTTTATCAGCACCTTCCTTCCTCCATCCTCTGCCTCTCGTGAGACAGTCTTTATATAAAGCTGACATGGGCTTTACATCATCGAATTAATCTTAGATACTAAAATTGGCCTCGCAATTGGCCAGCCATCAGCAATAATCACCAGAAAGGTGAATAAACCTCCAGTCACTCGTGTGAAAAATGGACTTGTCTAGGAAATGTCGGAATGGTAATATGATTATAATGATGGAAGCGACAATGGAGCATCAACTGATTATTCATCAACAGAGGTGTTCGGAACACTCTAAACTGCAAAAAAAAAAAATTCTTTCTCAGTATATTTGTCTTGTTTTGCAGTAAAAATATCTCTAGACATCCTTACAACAGGATACAATTATGAGAGGCAAAACGACAAAAGATATTTAGAAATCTAACAAAAAATGTGGAATGCAAGTGTGGTTTTCTCAATTTGGTTCTTAATTGTAGTTAAGAGTTTGGGCAGTTTAATAGGAGTGCTATAGACAGCAGTGTCACAGTAAATGGATCTCGGCTAATGCTAGGCTTGTGAATACTTTTATTTTGTGGCCAGACTAAAGTGAAACAAGAAAATGTGTGTGTGGGTGTGTGCATGCAGTTCTGATTGACAGTTAGGAACAGACATAGACAGTGACTAAGAAGAGAACAGAGCATTGAGATGATGAAACACATCCATGTGAGACATGTCGACAGCTCTCTGTTCTCTGCCATAGGTGTCTATAAGAGCCAGGAAGCCCGTCTGATGCTGCTGGTGTTCGACGTGAAAGCGTCCTCTCCCACCACTCTCAGCAAGATCAAAGAAGAGCAGTGGACCCTGGATGGATTTGTATGTGCTCAAGACAAAATCAATTAATATGTGTTTTTTTATCTTTTTAAGTTTGTAGTTATTTTATATGAAAGGGTAGATCATTATGTAACAAAATGACTGCAAACTGTTGATGTAGCGCTAAGGTAAGTGGCTATTGGCATGTCAAATGTAAGTGTAAAACATGATAAATCTGTATTTCATGCCTTTATTTTTGCTTTTACTGTGAACAACATTAATGATTATAAGTGGACAGCAAAGTGCTTCACAATAAAAAAATGTATTGCAAAAATGTTGCAAATAATCTCATTAAGATGGTTGGTTTGGTTCAAGGCTTAGAATTCTTTATTGAATTCTTACATTTTTTTTTTAAATGCCAGCTGAGAAAAAGATGAGAAAAATATTCGTGGAACTAAGGTCACTATAAAAGTGGGCCACCGCTATTGGTCTCAGTAGTAGCAGTTTGCAAGCCAATTAAACTGTTTCATTGGTAACTCTTTTTTCATTGTCCACTCAGGTGTCTGCAGAGCCAGATGGGTCCACTTTTGTCTTTCAAGGCTTTATACAGGGTAAAGACTACGGCCAGTTCGGCCTGCAAAGGCTAGGTATGGTATCTATCCTGTTGATTTTTTCTGTATGTTACATTGTTTTTAGAGCTTTCAAAATTAACACATTAACGCATGTGATTAATTAAAAAAGTTTAACGCGTTAATTTTTCTTAATTGTCATTAATGCATTTACCATCAATACAGTTAAACCAGCATAAACATTGGTTGGAAGGGCAGAACCTTTGCGATGTGTCCGCCCAGAGTCATTACACTGATGCACACTTCACAAACACAGCAGTGATTCAGTGTCAGTGATAAAGAGATGGGGAAAGTTGCTCTTAACGCTATTGTTGCACAAAACAAGCCCAGATGGAACTTGTGACAAAAATCAAGCATTTTTCAGCCTAAGTAAGCCGCATTTTAATTACCACAGAAGCACGCCAAGTCTTAACTATCAGCAAAACGCAGAATGAGACGTTTTTGTCTGCAAGCGCTTTTCATGTGGAGTTCAAAGCAGTGTTTGGAGCTGGCGCTGGTGCCCTAACGCAAATCATAAACACAGCTTCATGATTGCTGTAACTAAACGGATAGCCACAGTCTGCCGGCAGATTAATATTGTGGAGAATGAGAGTTTAAGAGATTTAATGCCCATTGCAATGAATATGCAACCTGTGGGGAGACTAGTTCTTTCAATTAGTCAAACTCCCACTTGGACTTTGGGAAATGTTTAATGTTACTTGAATTATTTAATTGCATTTCTATCTTTATATAGTGGAAGGTTTTGTTTGGAAAATGTTAGTAAAGCATTATATTGTTACATTTATTTCTTAAGAAGGAAAGGAATACATTTTTTCTTAGAGTCAAATTTCAGCACTTTCAAAATCTGCTATTAATCGTGATAAACTACGAAAACATTATTTGAACAATCGCAATTAAAAGTATATCGACTGACAGCACTAATTGTTTTATTTTCTTATTTTCATCCTAAACTATCACTTTATCTTCCTCACTGAGCTATTTTGATTCAATAGTATGAACATTAGTTATTAGTTACTCAAGTACAGTGCATGATGATTGGCTAGAGTTTGCCATGTGAAAATAACAAAATGTGTCTCTCCATCTCTTTTAGGTTTGAATATGTCAGAAAGTAATAATTCGTCAAATCCACCACATGGTACAAACAGTAGCTCTGTGGCCATAGCAATCCTTGTGCCTTTTTTCGCCCTGATATTTGCAGGCTTTGGATTTTATCTCTACAAGCAGCGGTAAGTCTAGCTGTCTATCCGTGTTTGCCAAAGTTTGGCAAGTTGTTATGCTAGACAAATCAGAAAGAATTTAAAAATGAATCAGTGACAAAATCATAACCATTTGTTGCCGGATGGAACGAAATGTGAGAGATCATGTCTTTTGAGACATAATTAGCTCTTGTCCAGGTTATTGAATATGATCGTGTTCACACCATACACCCTGCAGTCTTTCCAGTTAAACTCTCAAAGCTGATCCAGATTTTGTTCTAATGTCATGTCTTGTTTGCCTGTGTTGTCTTGCTCTAACAGGACTACTCCAAAAACCCAGTACACAGGCTGTTCAGTTCACGAGAACAACAACGGGCAGGCTGCTTTTGAGAACCCAATGTACAACACAAATGCAAAGTCCGTGGAAGGCAAAGCTGTCCGATTTGACCCCAATTTAAACACAGTCTGCACAATGGTATAATTAGGTGTCCGCCTGACGCAAGAACATGGATTTTTGTTAATGGGTAAAGCGTTTTTTCTTTGTTTTGTTTTTAGTCAAGGTGGATACAATTCTAGTCATGGACGGATTTATCTCGAAGAGGATGACTAGCACAAGCACTGTTGCCCTTCCTCTGATATTTAAAGCACACTCTTCAGGAACCGTGTGACCATGTGTGTCCGCAAAGAACATATGGAATATGAAACACATTGTCATGGGTGATTTTTTGAAGACTCGCTCTTAAAACTTCATGACGGAAAGCATGAAGAGATTCTTCTGCTACCTAATCACACTCCGTGAGTGCTTCTTCACAATCGACTGGGTATTTTTTTAGGGTAAAGGAATCTGTACATCTACTTGCATATATATGAGGAGCATTCACCACCTATATTTTTGTGCTATACGTATATTACCACATGGGAGAAGCAAAGAGAGAAAGATTCTATCAAGAGTTTATACAGAATTTAAAAGAGTTGCTCTTCACATTGACTGACGCAAATTATTTTTAATGATACATGATGTTTTATTTGCAGTTCTTACATGGGCATACCTTTTAAGGGACAGCTCGCCCAAAAACTGAAAATTCTGTCATTATTTACTCATCTTGATGTTGTTCCAAACCTAGGCAGAGCCTCAGTCACCATTCACTTTCATTGCATCTTTTTTCCATTCAATGAAATGTGACTGAGGCTTTTGTGTTCCAGAGAAGAAAGAAAGTCTTATGGGCTTGGAACAACAATGACAATAATGACAGAATTTTCATTTTTGGGTGAACTATCCCTTTAAGATCATAGCTGTGATTTCACATTGAGGCATTCTGTGATGTGTTTGTTTAAAACGAAAGAGAATATGTGACAAAATATATTTGAAGTGATGTGTGGAATAGTGGTTCGTCAGTACCTCTTGAGGAATTTTTTTAATAATTGCTGTAGTTCTTTTATATGAAGTATTTATGTTTTTCTGCTAATAAGCACCCATCTTCACTATAGGCCATAGGACACATTTCAGCATTTTAACCTGAAGACTGCAGATTAAATTTTGATGAAATTTGTATTGTTCTTTTCATTTTTGTTATTTTTTTATTTATTTTTAATTTTTTTTTAATTTTTTTTTATTGTTGTTTCTGGAAGGAAGTGTCATTGAGCTCCATGTGTATTTGGCAGACAAATATTATGTGATAATTTGGTCATTATAACAACTTATTCAACTTAGTACTATTATTCTATAAAATTTGTATAAAATGAAATGCACTTGACATTTATACAGTATATTTTATATAAACCTCAGATTAAATAACATCAGACAAATGCATGTTTCTTAACTAAAGTATATTGATGTATGGTGGCAACAATATGATCTTATCTATCGTGTACATATGGGCCATGAAACACTTTTCCAATTATGTCTGACCTTGCTGTAATACAGAATAAACAATAAGTACATCCACATTCACTACCAAAAGTAAGTTATAATGCATTCAACCTTAGAAATTGTGTAGGTTAGGGTTAAAGTGTATTTCGTTAAAATAAATACAAAAAGACTAGGATGAATGTGGAGTTTTTATTCAGAATATTACACTGTAGGCATATCACATTGACAAAAAATGAAAAAGTAGTGTTATGCAATACAGTCTTGCAACACTTCAGTAATTGAAATTACAAACACTTTATGACTTCATATTTAGCAGGGTCAGATAATGCTGGTCACGTGCTTCCAGGCTTCAAAGCTGTGAGATTCATTCCAGTGCCTTCTAAAGTATTCACCACAACATTTTCCTAAGCAGGTCAAATGAAAGGATGTTGATAATGATTATATGTAAGAAGAATAAGTGTAGATGAGCCGTTGTGCATCAGCAAGAGTGAAAGCTGCAGACTTCAGGCAACTATGCTGACATCGCTGTCCAGGAGTTCCAAAATCATACAAATCAACCTGTGATATTTTCTGCATTCATTTTTGCACTCAACATCAGCCATAGGGATTTGCAGTCTTGCACGCCATTGACATTAATGTATCTTTTTTTAATTGTTTTTTGTTTTGTTTTTTGCTGTAGGTTATTATTATTTATTTTGTCTACAACATGGCAGATTTTTACACAGTGCCTATCAAAAACCATATGACCCAGGTCTGCTGCTTCCTCAATTCCTCTACTCATTCTTCACCTCTGCCATAGGTTTTTTTTTATTCTCCCTGTCAACAAAACTTGTGGTTGAATATCTCTGATGTTTTATCCAATGCCCCAGCCCGTTCAAGACATTTTAAGTTCTAAATTCCCAACAACAGCTTTTGCTATAACTGACTGCAATAAAAGAAAACACACATTTATGATAAAAAAAAAATTGACACATTTCGATTGAGCAGGTGAATATTTGCAGTACAGCTGGGTACTCCTCCCATGTTAATGCATTCAAAATAGATGTAAAAAAAAAAAAAAACCAAGGTAAAAAAAGAATTAAATTTTTTTTGTAAAGAAATATATTTTTATGAAGAAATTATTTGTAAAATGTATGAAACTATTATGTAAATTTTCAATGCAATGTAAGATTAAAAAGGCTAATTCCTTTTTTAATGAGTGTTCCTGTTCTTTCTTGGTGTTGTTACTTTTAGTTTTGTTGCCGATGGTGTCCTCAATTCGATAAGGGGTTCAACCTCTTGTTCCTTTTGTCGAATTAAATCATTTATGAAAGTTGTATGTTTAGCCTGATCTCACAGTGAAATCAGAAAGAGTAGATCAACTTTTCTTTCATCAAAATCAGTATATGTTGACCGAAATTTCGAAACACTGCCCCCAGTGGCCAAAGCGGTAAGTGTTGTAGGGCTTATGGGCACGTGTGAGCTCCATTTATGTCCAGGAGAGGTTGCCAAAAGCTAGTAGAGAAGCAAATTGTTTTCAGCTTTACAGGATGTTATACAATGAAGAGAAAAGCATATAAACTCAGCAAAAAAAGAAACGTCCCTTTTTCACCACACTGTATTTTAAAGATAATTTTGTAAAAATCCAAATAACTTTACAGATCTTTATTGTAAAGGGTTTAAACAATGTTTTCCATGCTTGTTCAATGAACCATAAACAAATAATGAACATGCACCTGTGGAACGGTCGTTAAGACACTAACAGCTTACAGACGGTAGGCAATTAAGGTCACAGTTATAAAAACTTAGGACACTAAAGAGACCTTTCTACTGACTCTGAAAAACACCAAAAGAAAGATGACTAGGGTCCCTGCTCATCTGCGTGAACATGCCTTAGGCATGTTGCATGGAGGCATGAGGACTGCCAGGGCAATAAATTGCAATGTCCGTACTGTGAGATGCCTAAGACAGCACTACAGGGAGACAGAAAGGACAGCTGATCATCCTCGCAGTGGCAGACTACGTGTAACAACACCGGCACAGGATCGGTACATCCGAATATCACACCTGTGGGACAGGTACAGGATGGCAACGACAACTGCCCAAGTTACACCAGGAATGCACAATCCCTCCATCAGTGCTCAGACTGTCCGCAATAGGCTGAGAGAGGCTAGACTGAGGGCTTGTAGGCCTGTTGTAAGGCAGATACTCACCTATGGGCACAAACCTTTGCTGGACCAGACAGGACTGGCAAAAAATTGCTCTTCACTGACAAGTCATGGTTTTGTCTCACCAGGGGTGATGGTCGGACTCACGTTTATCGTTGAAGGAATGAGCGTTACACCGAGGCCTGTACTCTGGGCCGGGATCGATTTGGAGGTGGAGGGTCCATCATGGTCTTGGGCGGTGTGTCACAGCATCATCGGACTGAGCTGGCTGGCTGCAGGCAATCTCAATGCTGTATGTTACAGGGAAGACATTCTCCTCCTTCATGTGGTACCCTTCCTGCAGGCTCATCCTGACATGACCCTCCAGCATGACAAATCCTCCAGCCATACTGCTCGTTCTGTGCGTGATTTCCTGTAAGATGGTAATGTCAGTGTTCTGCCATGGCCAGCGAAGAGCCCGGATCTCAATCCCATTGAGCACGTCTGGGACCTGTTGGATCGGAGGGTGAGGGCTAGGACCATTCCCCCCAGAAATGTCCGGGAACTTGCAAGTACCTTGGTGGAAGAGTGGGGTAAAATCTCACAGCAAGAACTGGCAAATCTAGTGCAGTCCATGAGGAGGAGAAACACTGCAGTACTTAATGCAGCTGGTGGCCACACCAGATAATTTTACTTTTGATTTTGAGTAATGTTAGAGGTGAAACCTCCAAATCATGCTCATCATTGATTATCCAAACGTGGTAGTAACCTGGCTTTGAACACTAGTCTCCCACGCAGTTGATTATGCACTGCCAATCGCGCCAGGTGGAAAGGTAAACACATTGAAACTGCTGCAAACATGTCTGATAAGAATGCTGCATGTCAGCACGTTGGCATACAGTCGTCGATCCTAGGGTACCGAAACTATCGGAAACATCATGCCAACTTGAAGTGTGATCATGTTGGTTTCAGAGATGTGCTAAACATCAACAAATCAAATATATATACCAAGTTTTCTTGTTGTTTTATAAACAGAAGGAAAATTATGAATGCTTACGTCATTTTTCGTCTGTACTTCTCACATTTTTAAAACACATTTTAACACATTTTTAAATATGTGTTTCACTGATATTATCCAAATAATCCACCGGATCCAGCTCATGAGCTCAGTGTGAGCAGCATTCTGCACACAACAAGACTGATTAAAATTTCACAATTAAACATTCCTGTTTACCCCCTGCCTAAATGTCATTTTTATTGGCTATAGTCACATTTGTGTTGCTATGAAACCACCTGATTGACATCTATCACAATTTGATTCATTGAGTGGAGTTAGAAGCTCCAGGAAATCCCTGTAGGCTGAACCAATCTAATTTCCCCTTTGATGCTGTCTTAATTGCAGTTGCAGTCTGCAAATTAATAAACTGTCTCCATGGCTCTGTCCATGACAGCTGGGATTGATACATCTGCTAAGTGACAGTGTTCATGTATGACTTGGTGAGAGTTGAGATCAGCATCATACAATGCTGGCTATACACAAATGCAGAGTTCCAAGAGAGAAAATATTTCAAGCCATCTTTTATAAAATTCAGTTCTGTTTTATATATATATATATATATATATTATACACTACCGGTCAAAAGTTTTGAAACACTTGCCCGAAATGTTTCTCATGATCTTAAAAATATTTTGATCTGAAGGTGTATGCTTAAATGTTTGAAATTAGTTTTGTAGACAAAAATATAATTATGCCAGCATATTAATTTATTTCATTATAAAACTAAAATTTAATTAAAAACAAAAAAGTTTTTGAAATTGACTTGGACCAAATAATTAAGAAAAGCAGCCAATAAGTGCCCAACATAGATGGGAATACTTCAATAAAAGCATCCCAGGGTGATACCTCAAGAAGTTGGTTGAGAAAATGTCAAGAGTACATTTCTGCAAATTCTAGGCAAAGTGTGGCCACTTTGAAGATGCTAAAATATAACACAGTTTTGATTTATTTTGGATTTTGTAGTCACAACATAATTCCCATAGTTTCATTTATGTTATTCCATAGTTTTGATGACTTGGATGACTATTATTCTAAATGTGAAAAAAAAAAAAAATTATTATAAAGAATAAGTAAGTGTTTCAAAACTTTTGACCGGTTGTGTGTGTGTGTGTGTGTGTGTATATATATATATATATATATATATATATATATATATATATATATATACTGTATATACACACACACACACACACACACACACACATATATATATATATATCTTCATTATAATTGCTAGCCCTTGGTTGCTAGTGAAGCTGTGCATGTTCTTGCGGTGCCATCAGCTAATTAGGTTAAAGTCATTTCAGTCACGTCAACTCTCAAAAAGATTAAGCATGTTAATGTGGGTATGACATATTGATAGGAGATTGGTACTGGCGGAATAGATCTACTAAGCTGCTGCTGCTGCTGCTGCTGCTGCTGCGGAGCAAGTACGGAGACTTGCCACTGTGGACATACTGCTGTTACACCGAGCATGTAGGACATGCTGCTGCACAAACAGACATACATAAAATCACCATGTAGCAGATAACCAGCTTATCTGCAAAACTGAGCTATTTAAATTTTAGACAAAGAGAGAGACATAAGTTTACTGGCTACCCGATAACAAGTCAGAGAACCAATCAGCTTACACCATGTGAGCCGATTGGCTTAACATGTCACATGTGAGCGAGCCAATAATAGGTAAAAAGTTCAAAGAACCTTTCAGCTTTCCACACATAGTTTTTTTTTTTTTTTTTTACATTAAGTGCAGTAGTAAGTGCAATTAATGTGGGTTGGTTAAGTGCTTGCGGAACAGATGTGATTTCAGCTGGTTCTTGAATGTTGAGAAGGTAACAGCAGATCGTGTGGAGGTTGGAAGTTCATTCCACCACAGAGGAGCAGTGAAAGTGAATGATAGCCAGTGGAGTGAAATCAAGAGTGGGGTGACATGAGCCTTCCTGTGTGACATCATATTCTGGTCAGTTGCATTGTCCAAAAAAATTGCCATACTTTAAAGCCTAGTGTGACCACCCCTTTAGCAAATATAATCACTTTGTTTGTAACTTTATTAGGAACACGTGTACACCTACTTATTAATGCGATTATCTAATCAGGCAATCCTGTGGTAGCAGTGCAGTGCATAAAATCATGCAGACACGGGTCGGGCTGGTTTGAGTATTTCTGAAACTGATGATTTCCTGGGATTTTCACGCACAACAGTCTCTAGAGTTTACTCAGAATGGTGCCAAAAACAAAAATCATCCAGTGAGCGGCAGTTCTGTGGAAGGAAACGCCTTGTAAATGACAGAGGTCAGTGGAGAATGGCCAGACTGGTTCGAGCTAACAGAAAGGCTACGGTAACTCAGATAACCACTCTGTACAATTGTAGTGAGCAGAATAGCATCTCAGAATGCACATCACATCAAACCTTGAGGTGGATGGGCTACAACAGCAGAAGACCATGTCAGGTTCTTAATTAGGACCATAGTGTTCCTAATAAAGTGCTAAGTGAGTTTATAAAGTAATGTGTAGTCGCATAACATGATGTTTTCCTTTATTGATCCAGTAAGCAATCTTAAACATTTTAAAAAGTATGAAACATATGAAACAATTGATGTTTCATGCATTTTTGCCTCTATTACCTGTCAACAGTTATACATTTAATTTTGAAATAGATAAAATGTCATGAAATATAAAAGTATATTTAAATATATAAATAAATATTCAGCAACTGTAACTAAAATGAATCGAGTCTATATATGTATATATTATTAAAACAAAAAACAAAATGAAAATGACATTTATTTATTTCAGGAAAATGACATTGTGTTAAAACCTGGCATACAATAGTGATACAGGATGATATACATAGGAAAGTGTACCGTTTTTTTGGGCTTAAGTGCTCCAGAGACATCACCTATCCAGATTTTATTTTGTAAATGTAAACTAGTTTAAATATCAATATATGCTTAAAGAATTAAAGTGTGTCACACAAAACATGGGCTTGTTGATTAAATTTTGTCTGTCTGAAATTTTATTCCAATGGATATTTCGGAGGCTTCCGTAAAAATGTTGTTCATACGTAGAGTTAGGTTTCAACTAAATTTAATGGTGCAACTCACAAACATTTAGTAATGCGTAAGCGCCCCAACTAGGCTAAGTTGTAATTTACACACCGTTGAAGTTATTGCAAGGTTATTGCAACAGAGTGTCCTTGAGAAAAGATGGAAGTATTCAGGTTGTGTGCTACCAAGGTGCATTTGGCAGCCGAGCAACTGCCATTGAGATGAATGGGATTGCTACACTAACGGCTGACCCGCTCCAGATATTATAGACCTCCTTGGTCAAATCTCTGAGGTTCTGGAAGGAAGGAGAAAGATGATATTCTAAAGCTAACTTGCATTCTCTAACCAAATAACAGACCTTGATAACATGGACAAAAATATATATATCTTAAATGTTCCTTTTGTGTCTGTCTGTTAAACTGATTTTGCATAATAGCTCTGAAAGTTACTCCTTTTTATCTGCAAATTCAGAAAATTGTAACTAAATTGTCTCATTTCTTGTGTGCAAATTCTTTGTTAGTGCCACAGTGTTATCTGTGCCTTTTTGATGTGGGCACTTTCAGCTGCCAGGAAGTTTTAAACAAATAGTAAGAAATAACAACAGTCTAATGAATATAGCACATTGTGGAAGAAATACATGAATGAAGTTAAGATTATAGAATATTGATTTCTCCCAGCTGTCTGAAAGAGAGATGAAAGAGAAAAGATGAAACAAATCGGAGTGCTCTGTTCTTAGAAGTCTGCTTTCCTGACACAAGACCGTGTGATACTACAACTTACACAGCAATGAATTTAAGGCCAATTCTAGTTTGTGACAGGGAGCAAGCCAATGACTCTCAAAACTTTTATTATGTTCTTTTGTAAAGACATTAAATTTGAATCAGACAGAAATTATTGAAAAATACTATTAACCTTCTGAGACCCGAGCGTGACTGCTGTGTGCATTTTCCCTTTCCCTTTTTGATTTGTAACTAGCAGCACCTAATAAACATGCAAAAGAAAACAATTCTAGAGCAAATAGTTTTCCTAAAAATGTATGTCCACATGTGTGGACAGTGGGAATAAGTTGTGAAATTTTAAATAATTCCAAGCTATAGAAAGTCAGATTTTCTTAATCAAATTATTTATTATGTTTCCAGGAGTGTTGGTTATTCATGTTTTTGAGATGTTTATTTTTTGTAAAGCTGCTTTTGAAAAAATGTGTATTGGGAAAACTAGACAAATAAAAAACTATACAAATAACAATTATTTTACTAGATTTGAGTTTTATGTTAATGTTTTTTCTCTACTTCGTCAACAAAATCTCAGTGTTCTCTCTTTGCACTGTCAAACAAACAAGTGATAGCCTGTGCTGAAGCATTTTACCAGTCAGAAATCAGCATAATTAATTCTGATAAAAGTAATGGCCAACATCATCCAGTCACTGCCATGTTAAAATACAATTATATATTATAAATTCTGAATCAAAGTACTGATTACCATTGTCCTATGTCTGCCAACCATGTTTAATGGTTCAAACAGCCTGAAACTGAAAATTTTGATAGGAGGTTTGGATTGAATGCACTTGCTCCCTATTTAGTGAATGACTTAAACTCCACTGGAACTATTTTGAGACCAGTGCAGACAGACAGCACACTGAAGGACCTTTAGGTCTCAGAACAGTTTGAAATGCACCATATTTTCATCCTAACTCCATATAAAGCCTCTGAAAGCAATTTTTTTTTTTCTTAATACACAGTAAATATAGGATTTCTAATGAAAACCTTGTGCTATTGAACACATTAGTGTACATTGTGTTTAGCAGCATTTCGCCATAAATCGCTCACATTTTAAAAATGGCATATCAGATGAAACTAGAGACTTGAATCTTTTGACTCACACAGGTTTCAACATAAAAACTTAATTAGGTTTCTTACTAGAGGTTGTTTTGTTGCCGTTTCTCCCAATGACAAACTCCACTGTGATCGGCACAATGTTGTTTTGTCAGATGACTCCGTTCCCCTAAAGTTTAACCCTATACTGACTGCCCAGATTCTCCTGAACTGAGATCAGTTGGTTTAAATTTTATTAAATTATGCATTGCGTATAGCGAAGGCAAAATACAACGTTCACGCACATGTACACAAGGTCGCATGAGGTTAAGGGTTTTTGCTGTATTAGCAAATCCTAAATGATAATGATAGACTATCATTTAATTGCCTTCATTATCCAACTAACAAAGGACAATGCATCTATGTAAGCTTCTGCAGTTAATCCAGGATGGACTTCAAAGACATTAGTCATTAATCTTAAAGTTCATTAAAAAAATAATTTATTTTTATTTTTAAAACACTGGACCTTAACACTTACTTAATTTACAAATTTAAAACCATGACTTGCACTGTACATAAATAACTAATATTGGCATTATATTCATGTCATTTAGCCAGAGGGGAACTGGCCCCCACAGTGAGCCTGGTTACTCCCAAGGTTATTTTTCTCCATTAACCAACATCTTATGGAGTTTTGTGTTCCTTGCCACAGTCGCCTTCGCTTGCTCTTAGGGGTTCTAAATACAATTATTATTTCATTATTTAATTTCTATACACATTTTACAATCATATTTAATTAAACTACACAATGATCACTCTAAGACTTTATAGATATTACAGTTTCATTTTTTGTTTTTGTTTTTGTTAATGCATGATTTCCTGTAAAGCTGCTATGAAACGATGTGTGGGAAAAAAGTGATGTTTATACTTAAGGGCACTAAAAATATATGATTCCCTGTCTGTCACTCACTCGACGTGTCAATGTAGTAACACTAGGGGTTCACTCTTGAGAGCCCCAATCACCTTTGCTTTATTCAGAAAAGGCCAATGAAAATTGGCGAGTGGAATTTGCATGCCACTCTCCGCCCCGGAGATACGGGAATAAAAGGAGATGGCGTGCAACACTCATTCAGACTTGTTCTTCAGAGCCAAGGGCATGTGTGTGTTCATCCCGTCACCTTGCTATTGCTGCTGGAATTATGGCACGTATAAGCGGTCACCCTCGCACGGTCGTGTGTTGTGCTTCCCCTGGGCACTTCGGCGGCTGAGTCCACAGGTGTTAAAAAAGAGTATATTCAAAAGAGTATATTTTCTCTAAAAGAGCTTGCACAAACGATTGCCGTCTTTTTAAAGATGTCCTTTCGCCTTTGTGCTACTGGGTGTGGCTGTTATCTCTCCCCACCGGATGGTCACGAAATCTGTCTCGTGTGCTTAGGTCGCCAGTACGCCAAGGCAGCTTTTGTGGATGGGTCATGTTTTCACTGTGAGAACTTGCTGATGAGAACGTTGTGGTCACAGCTCTCTTCCTTCTGCGTGAAGCAGAGAGCCACCGCGGTTGCTTCCCAACCCGGTCCATCCTGCGTTGAATCTCAGGCGGCTGGGTCTGCAAGCGCCGTGGGCGATTTGGATGTGGATATGGGAGCTTCTCTGCCGGCTCAGTTCCTGAGGACCTCCCATCCCCCAGCACGCTCGTTCTGCCCGGTAGAGTTCACGAGCGAGGCAGGCGGTCCGCCTCAGGGCGGATTTAATGTCTCATTCGTGGCTTGTGACGAGGATGAGTTATCGGTCGCAGCATCAGAGGGTGGGCTCCTGCTTTCGGAAGCAGACGAGTCTACTGAGCTCCCGCTCTCGAGCAGTAGAGCTCAGGACAAAGCAGATGCTGAGTTGGCAGCTGTGCTTGCCCAGACGGCTGCGAACATCGGGCTTGAGTGGAACCCTCCGCCCCGCCCTGAGCGTTCGTGCCTGAATGATTGGTTTTGGTGCCTTTCTTACCGGAAGTGCACGAGGAGCTTGCGAAGTCATGGAAGGCGCCTTTCTCTGCCCGTACACGCTTCGCGAGCTCGTCCACCCTAACTACCCACAACAGCAGGGCAGCCAAGGGATGTGTCAAGCTTCCCCAGGTCGAGCACGCCGTGGTGGTGCACTTGTGCCCGCAGGGCGCAGCCACCTGGAGGAACCGACCAAGGCTCCCTTCCCAGGCGTGTAAGTTTTCTTCTTCGTTAGTGGTGAAGGCTTACAATGCCGCGGATCAGGCCACCTCCGCCCTGCACGCCATGGCCATTCTGCAGCTTCACCAGGCCAAGGAGCTTAAAGATCTGCACGAGGGTAGGACCGAACCAGGGCTCATGCATAAACTGCGCACCGTGACCGACCTCACTCTACGGGCGACGAAAGTCACAGCATGCACCCTAGGTCAGACGATGTCCACTTTGGTGGTCCAAGAGCGACACCTGTGGCTCAACCTTGCTAAGATGTGTGACACCGAGAAGGTCCGCTTTCTCGATGTGCCCGTCTCCCAAGAGGGGTTCTTTGGCAACACTGACGAGGACTTCGCCCATCAGTTTTCAACGGTGAAGAAGCAGACGGAGGCCATTAAACACATCCTGCCACAGCACGACTCGGCTGCCTACTGGCCTCCGAAGTCCCGTGCCCTGTCTGCCTCTCGCTAAGGCCGTCCTCCTGCAGCATCGGCCCCGGCTCCCCCACCATTGGAGCCTGCTGAGAAGAAGATCCTCCCACAAGAAGGCGGCACCACCTGCCCATCAGCCGGCAGCTAAGAACCCCGGACAGGCTTCAAAGTGGCCCTGGGACTGGCCTGACCCAGGTAAGCATAAGGGCTCCACTCCCGCCCCTGGGCCAGCATGAGGTGAGTACCCTCACAACATTACCAGGTGCCTTTTGGGCCCTGGCACCCAGTTTGTCAGTAAAACAGCAGTTTCCTCATTCCCTAGGTCATTCTCCAATGCTCAGCCCTTCCGGCCCTCGTGACGGCCAGGCGCTGAATTTCTTTCCGGTCAACGAGCGGGACGCGAGTATCTCATGTTCCCTTGTTCTCCGTCGAAAGAAAGCCGGCAAACAGGTAAATGCGCCAGTTCTTGGGGCCGCTCACCCGCCCCAGCCACCGGCCACCATTGCGGGCTCGCAGGGCAGCACGCCTCCCCTGGATGGTCTTCCCAGTGGGGCATCTGCTCTGCTTCGCCGCGAACCACCCACCCTGGGTGTGATAAAACCAATCGTCCCCCTGGTGCCATTAGCGTAGAGGCTGGAAGCCTGGTTAGTGCTTTCTAGCCCGTCGGCTCAGGTTCAGTGGCGTCCTCTCCACCATGGTGTGAGGCGAGGATGCCTCGGTCCTTCGGGCGGAGGTCACCACCCTTCTGGCGAAGGGATCGATAGAGCCGATCCCCTTAGCCAAGTACCACAGGGGCTTTTACAGCCCTTATTTTATTGTGCCCAAGGGGGGGGTTGGACCCAATTCTGGATCTGTATGCCTTGAACAAGGCCTTACACAGGCTTCGGTTCAAGATGTTGACGCAGAAGCGCATCCTGGCGTCAGTACAACATCAGGATTGGTTTGCGGGCGTCGACCTGAAGGACGCATACTTTCACGTATCGACACAGACCCTTTCTTCAGTTTGCCTTCGAGGGACGAGCATACCAGTACAAGGTCCTCCCTTTCGGTCTGTCCCTGTCTCCTTGTGTCTTTACCAAAGTCGCAGAGGCTTCCCTGGCCCCGCTAAGAGAGAAGGGCATTCACATCCTCAACTATCTCGATGACTGGCTGATCCTAGCTCACTCGCGAGATCTATGGTGTGCGCACAGGGACCTTGTGCTTCAGCACCTCGACCGACTGGGGCTTCAGGTCACCCGGGAAAAGAGCAAGCTCTCCCCTGCGCAGAGCATCTCTTTTCTCGTTATGGAGTTGGACTCGGTCACCATGATGGCACGCCTTATGAACGAGCATGCACAGTCAGTGCTGGCCGGCCTGAAAACCTTCAGGTGTATTGCTTGCATTTGCGCCTTTCCCCTTTCAAGGTGATAATGTGCACTATCTTGTCCACAACAGTTCCCCACAACTGGTGAACACTGGACGCCTCTTTAATTTCTTAAGCACTATTTGGTGACGAACTCAGCAGAGGAGTAATGCCGCCAGGCCCAGTACTCGTGGTATGCCCTTTTTCAGGTAAGCCTGTGTACTTGGGCTCAGTGCTCCATACGTAGTGACTCCCCCCACGGTAATCCCGTATGATGCGTTTCCACCGTTCGGTTTCCCCTCAGGTGAACCCTGTGTTTCCCCTCGACAGAGCTCTGCTCTGCCTCGGCCACTGTTGCTGTGTACCCTCTCCGTAGATAGGGTCCTCCCTAGTGGCATCATTCCATATGTGAACTTCCCCGTCGGCAAGTCCATGTGAGGTATTCTCCACATGTTAACCTCCCTCCGGTAGGATGTGGTCTCCGTAGTACTCTCCCTCCTGGAGAGGGAAGAGCACTTCCCCAGCGCTATTCTAGCAGGTGCTCGGCGGGAAATTGCTTAATACAAAAATCAGGAAAGGCCACCGCCTGTAGCCTCCTCGGGTAAGTGCCTACTCCCACCCTTATCGGGACCAGGGAGACGCCTTACCTAACTCGTTGGAAGGTCACGATGTGGTCGAGCTCCGTACCTCGTGACACGGTTCAGCACCTGCGGCGTTTCGTATAGGAACCCCTAGTGTCACTACATCGACACAACGTCGAGTGCATGACAGACATGGAACATCTTGGTTACTGATGTAACCTCTGTTCCCTGATGAAGGGAACGAGACGTTGTGTCCCTCCTGCCGCGGTGCTGAACTGACCGCTGACATGGCCAGAACTGTCTCTTGGCTCCTCAGCAGAGATTACATCAGTAACCAAGACGATTTCATTGCATTAGATAAAATTATATCAAACAATGTGGTATTTATTTTTAAGAAAGATAGCTCAAGCACACTTTTCAGTCAAAACATTTCATAAAAATAAGTTTGTTAGGTTTTAAATTCTAAAACAATAGAAATTATAATGTTCAAAATAAAGACAGTATTTGGACAATTTCTGGTTGTTAAACATTAGTGGAACATGTCCATTTTTAATGTGATGTACTACCCATGGTTACTCATCTAGGACACTTGAGTAAACTTGAGAAGAACTGACTTCATACATCCACTAAAAATCACCTTGAAACTGGTTAATTAAAAGTAATTATAAAAATGGATAAGAAAAGCGAAGTTAGTTCTGAGAAAAACTTTAGAATCATTTTTTTAACAATACCACTTGGTTAAGTACATTTTTAAGTTTGGCTAAATTGTCTTTAAGGGGTCATGAGGTGCTATTTTTTTAGCATTTTATTATCTTCCCTGAGGTCCAATGATAAAGTTATAAAAACAGTCACAATTTAGTAATATGATCATTTTCCACCCTGTTTATTGCCCTCTGTCTGAAACTCTCGGTTTTGGCCTAAGCGCCTCCTTAAAACTTCAACGTAAACACCAACTGTTATGATTGGCTAACATCATGCAGCCCCTCAAATTCAGCAGCCTCAATTGGAAGAGAATGAATAAGCCCCTCAACATTATAAAACAAACGTTTAGGGTTTACACATAATGCACATCCAACACATTGCATTTGAATATATTAAACTGTTAATCTCAAGCACAACTGTTATCAGTCAGCACCATAAACTATCAAACAGTCATGACATTTGAAATATTCATGAATTAAATGGTTTACTTACGTTTTTGAAGTGTTTTTAACTGTCCCATCCTTTAATAACAGTTCCTTTGCGAAGCTTGAATCGTATTATGACGGTTCATAAACAATCGATAGTGACATGAGCCAAAAAAACGAACACATCATAGTCCAAAGAATGGTGAAATAACACAAGCACATACTGTAGGCACACTGAGGTGCACATTGCTGGAAACACACCGAAATGGTCAATGACGTCCATCCTCAAAGACGTCCATCGTCAATGATGTCCTTTGTTTACATACACCAACAATTAAAAATAGTGGCGAGATACATAGCAGTGGTCAAAGAGTCTGTGTAGTTCATGTTCATATATAAAATAATTCAAAACAGTCCAGATGGGTTCCCTTTGGTGTTATGTAAGGAATAGTTAGCCACAGAAGGCCTGCTCTCTTGACTTGAACTGCATGCCAGTGGGCGGGTCCAAGGATGCGATGACACATGTTGTGGGATGTGTAAATACAAATGAGTGATTTTTTGTGATGTCACGATCAGACAGATTTCAAAACGAGATGTTTCAGCAGGGTGGCAACTATAAATGCTCTTTTTAGATTGGGGAGGAATTTTTGAGTTTTGAAATTTACATGTCAAAATGTTTTAAAGTACAGTTACCTCTTATATGTCTAAATATCAAGGACATTTTTATTCTCCATTTTATGACCCCTTTAATACTTTTCAGGGCCACTGAAAATCAGAATCATGTTTGTGTCCACATGTAGAGGTTATGTGTTGTTAAAGGTTTTGTATAAGCTTCTAAATGCTTCATCTCTGGCCAAACAGAAAGACACTTCAGGCCATGAAGATGTAGCCCTATAATCCTGTAGTCTAAAGCTTACTTTTCTATGTCACAGTAGAACTGAGGTTCATGTCCAGCCTTTCATCTCACTGCTGCCATGTTTTATAACGTAACAGCTTCAAGCGTATGTATCTCTTTGAGACGAACCAGCAATTTTTCACTTTCTACATCATTTCACGCCAATAATAAGATCAAGGTTACCAGTAAAGGTGCTGCTTTGCCATGGTAAGCTAGAAGATGACACCACAGCATTTTGTAGAGCTCGTAGCATAGTACTTTTAAGTTGGATGCTGAAAGAATATCAGAATCACAGAGGGAGACAGCTTGGGGTATCAAGGCAGACTAACACACTTATTTACTTTTAACCTTCAATCACATATTTCAATCATTCTTTCTATTACATATTGGAGATCTGATTATATTGCAGTTCAGACTTTGCTGTGTAGCCAATAATCTGATATCTTTAAGTGCTAAATGTCAAGCTACAGAACATGTTTACCCAAAAATTATATTATTTTTTAATAATTTACTACCCTCATGTCATTCCAAACCCATATGACTTTATTTCTTCTGTGGAACAAAAACAGGGAAAATTTTGAAGTATATACCGGTCACTCTTTTACATACCATTACAATGGATGGGGAGTGGAGCAATCAAGCTTCAAAAAGAGCACAAAAGCACCATAAAGGCATCATAAATGTGGTCTATACAGCTTGTGCGCTATATTCGCTCTATTCAGTCTTCTGAAGTCATACAGTAACTTTGTATGAAGAACAGACTGAAATTTAAGTTGTTATTCACTGACAATCTTCCTCCAGTGAGCTGTTAACTGCTGCAACCAGATCAGTGATTTGAAATAGTAAATTGGATCAGTCTGATTTATGAACAAATCATTCAGAACTAATTCACTGAAAAGATCTGACTCTAAAGAATGATTCATTCACAAATCAGACATCACTACTTCTCTCATGAATGAGCCAAGGAGAGGTAGTGTGGATATAAATGTTTTTCAGTGAATAACGACTTTCGGTCTGTTCCTCACACAAAAGTAACACTTGAAGTGTTAAGACTTGGAATATAGCACACAAGTCATATGGACTACTTTTATGATACTTTTATGATACTTCTGCATCCTTTTTAAAGCTCGAAAGCTCCTGTCCCCATCTATTGCAATTGCATGGAAAAGAGAAATCAGTACAATCTTCAAAATTTCTCCTTTTTGTTCCACAAAAGAAAGAAAGTCATACAAGTTTGGACACACATGAAGGTAAATAATGACAACATTTTTATTTGTGGTCTTAAACTATTCCTTTAACACCTTACCCTTGCTGTACTGTATAGGATAAACCACTCAGTTATGCGTTTCCCTATCTGGCATCCCATGTGATCACCATGCCTTTATATCTTCAGCAGTTCCCATACTGTTGTACTCATTTCCCACTGGCTGCAGATTCAGATTGCAAATGCACTCATGACTACTCAAGAGAGCGAGTGCAGATGTCTCTGCTGTGTTTCTGTCTTTCGTCTGCATCTGCCCGTATCCATGCACTAATGAGATTCTTAGAGGCCTGATTAAACACACTGCGCTCAAACCTCAGCTGTGACAATGAAAGACCCATCCAGCCCTGGTGGAGGACATGACCTGCAAAGGCAAAAGGACAAGCTCAAAGACAGTTTCTTTGTAAAAAGTAATTATTAGTTTGAGGAAATAATGATGAAAAGATTGACTTGATTATTAGAGTGTTTTTGTTTACTCACTATTTTAACAACTTACAATTCTTAGGAACACATGTAATGTGTCTTAATCCTGTTTTTTATTATTATATACTGTTGTTGTTGTTGTTGTTGTTGTTGTTGTTGTTGTTGTTGTTGTTTTAGATGGACCAGGTCCAAGGTGAGTTGGATCAATACATGGGCAAAATGGGCTAAATTGTATACTGCCATACTACTCTTACTATTTCTGCCATATGTAGAGCAGAAATAGTAGTATAGAAGTATGCTATTCCAAATTTAGCCATAGTTTAGTAGTTTACTTACAATTGACCTCTTCTCAGCATACACTGGGGCATGAATAATATGATTGTATTGTTTGACCATTTGCATATTTATTTGCATTATTGTTGTGGATTTTGTCATGTTAGTAACTTTTTGTCTTGTAGGATGTGTGTTCCTCCATTCCTCCATTGTTTTGTTTCATGTAAGTTTTGAGGGCTGTGTGTGGTGTTTAAATGTATTAAATGTATGATTTTTGTAGCATGTTGTAATGCAATGATATCATTGGTTTAAGACAACAAGAGGTTTTGCTTTTCATGACATGTAGGCCCTATGCGACAAATCACATAATATTGAACAATTCTAAACCATATAAATAAAGTGAACAATTTGCATAAGACTATTTTTAAGTTGACACAGGAAACCTAATTATTCTAAAAAGGTACTTGTTACAATGATGGAGTAAAGGTGCACTCAGTAATTTTTTAAAGTATGTAAAAGTGACTTACATTGGCTTACACTGACACCTAGTGGCCTGGATGCTGCATCATTCAGACACAGTAGTTTTCAGTTACCAGTGCCATTGTAGATATTCACCCTGCACAATAAACCAGGATTCATTAAATCCATGAATGAAAGTGTCCAATAACAGGGCAGTTACTGAGATAAAGCGAGTAGTATTCAGCTGGTCATGTGATGCTAAAATGGCTGCCCATATAAAAGGCGCCCCTGCCCCATGTAGAATAAAAGAGCTTTTATAATGTTACTGATATGTCTGAACTCATCATATCACATGAGTGGTCATGATTTTATACATATGTTTCAAAATTACTATTAATTTCTTTAGAAGTAAAACTTTTTAAATGAGGAAAAAAAATTACTGAGTGAACCTTTAACATTTAAAGTTCAATGTAAACATTTACTTAATATAATTAAGTAGATAGATTCAACTAAAAAAAAGTCATTCAAACTGTTTACTTTTTACAGTGTTGGCAAAAAGCACAAGTTGGTCAAAAATATGAAGGATGTGCAGTTTGAGAGAGTTGGAGGTAGAGAGAAAGAAAGAAAGAGGAAAGAATGTGCTTCAAAGTTTCTCTTCCATTGTTGCACAAGGTCACCTTCCTTTCCGCTTGCTGAAGAACAAGTGTCTCCTGTCCTGAGATTTGATGGATGTCTCATTCTAGGCTGACACTGTGGGCAACATATGAGAATGAATGCGTGACAAAGCCCTCCACAGTAAAGCTCGCAAGAGAGTTATAATCATTTCCAATTAAAAGTAAGCAATTCAGTTGTCATGCAGGAGTAATGGAAATTCATATTCTCAGACTCTGAAACCCCTCACCCTAAAGGTAACATGTTGGAAATGACTGTCTCTATTCATTCCCCCAAAGTGGCCATGATTTATGCAAAATACTTTAAGGGGTGGCACTATTGTCTTTAAGAGCAAAGGACAACATAAGGGCATCATGCATGGCTCATATATGCCTCAAACAGCAGAACATATTCACCTTAAGCTCATTATGCATGAAGATGTCAAGTTTTGTATTTTATTATCTGAACATGTTAGATCCTTACATTCCTTACATTTTAAAATTTTCTACAGTAAATAATGTCAACAATGTGTGGTGACAACTTCTTTCATTTAATACTGAGGATCTTTAATCCAGGGGTTTTCAACAATTAAAGATCCAGGGACCCCTGACCCAGATTCACAGCCAACCCAGAGACCCTCTATATATATATATATATATATATATATATATATATATATATATATATATATATATATATATATATATATGTGTGAACCGGCGTCTCTGGCATAGGAGGCGGACAAGCTAATGAGGAGACTAGAGGCATCAGTTACTAGTGTGCCTCTTGAGGTCAGGTGAGTGAGGTTTACACACTGCACAGCTACCTGCCAGCTGGCCACTGTGACATATAGCATTAAATGAGTATTCTGGGTTCAATACAAGTTAAGCTCAACTGACAGCATGTGTGGCATAATGTTGATTACGACAAAAAATAATTTCAACACGTTCCTCCTTTTCTTTAAAAAATATAAAAAAATCAACGTTACAGTGAGGCACTTAAAATGGAAGGGAATGGGGTCAATTTTTGGATGGATTAAAGGCAAAAATGTGAAGCTTATAATTTTATAAAAGCACTTACATTAATTATTCTGTTAAACTTTGTGTAAAGTTGTTTAAATTTGAATTTTTACAGTAGTTTTAGCTATAACTACACAGAAAAGGTTAGTAAGCAATTTTATCACACTAAAATCATAATAACATGCATACTGTTTACGTCTTGTGGCTATACTTTTGAAACAGTGAGTATTTTAGTGTTTACGAATTGGCCCCATTTACTTCCATTGTAAGTGTCTCACTGTAACCCAGATTTTTGCTTTTTTTAAAGAAAAGGAGGAGCAAGTCGAAATAAATTTTTGTGGTAATCAACATTATGCCACAAATGCTGTTGATTGAGCTTAAAGATGCACTTGGTAATTTTTTCCTCATTAAAAAGTTTAACTCCTAAGACATGAATTGTAATTTTACAATATATGTAGGAAATCATGACCACTCACATTAAAATGAAGACTCCAGTCATATCAGTAACCTTATAAAAGCTGTTTTATTCTACATGGAGAGGGTCCGCACATGTGGGCTGCCATTTTAGAATGACCAGCCGAATACTACTCGCTTAATCTCAGTGACCATCCTGTTATTTGACACTTTCACTCACTGATTAATCATATTTGACTGTGAATACTACATTTCTACGATGGCATCTGAAACTGAAAACTATTGATTTTAAATGATTCTGCATCCAAACCACTAGGTGTCAGTGTAAGTCCAAGATGACACAAAGACAAAAGTTACTGAGTGCACTTTTAACTTGTATTAGCCCCGCAATATTCCTTTAATGTTCCCCATTAAGAAATACATTTAATTATTTAGAAATAATTCCATATCTAATATATATATTAGATGTGTATGTGTGTGTATGTGTATATATATATATATATATATATATATATATATATATATATATATATATATATATATATATACAGGTGCATCTCAATAAATTAGAATGTCGTGGAAAAGTTCATTTATTTCAGTAATTCAACTCAAATTGTGAAACTCGTGTATTAAATAAATTCAATGCACACAGACTGAAGTAGTTTAAGTCTTTGGTTCTTTTAATTGTGATGATTTTGGCTCACATTTAACAAAAACCCACCAATTCACTATCTCAAAAAATTAGAATACATCATAAGACCAATAAAAAAAACACTTTTAGTGAATTGTTGGCCTTCTGGAAAGTATGTTCATTTACTGTATATGTACTCAATACTTGGTAGGGGCTCCTTTTGCTTTAATTACTGCCTCAATTCGGCGTGGCATGGAGGTGATCAGTTTGTGGCACTGCTGTGGAGGTATGGAAGCCCAGGTTTCTTTGACAGTGGCCTTCAGCTCATCTGCATTTTTTGGTCTCTTGTTTCTCATTTTCCTCTTGACAAGGTTCAGGTCTGGTGAGTTTGCTGGCCAGTCAAGCACACCAACACCATGGTCATTTAACCAACTTTTGGTGCTTTTGGCAGTGTGGGCAGGTGCCAAATCCTGCTGGAAAATGAAATCAGCATCTTTAAAAAGCTGGTCAGCAGAAGGAAACATGAAGTGCTCCAAAATTTCTTGGTAAATGGGTGCAGTGACTTTGCTTTTCAAAAAACACAATGGACCAACACCAGCAGATGACATTGCACCCCAAATCATCACAGACTGTGGAAACTTAACACTGGACTTCAAGCAACTTGGGCTATGAGCTTCTCCACCCTTCCTCCAGACTCTAGGACCTTGGTTTCCAAATGAAATACAAAACTTGCTCTCATCTGAAAAGAGGACTTTGGAACACTGGGCAACAGTCCAGTTCTTCTTCTCCTTAGCCCAGGTAAGACGCCTCTGATGTTGTCTGTGGTTCAGGAGTGGCTTAACAAGAGGAATACGACAACTGTAGCCAAATTCCTTGACACGTCTGTGTGTGGTGGCTCTTGATGCCTTGACCCCAGCCTCAGTCCATTCCTTGTGAAGTTCACCCAAATTCTTGAATCGATTTTACTGGACAATCATAAGGCTGCGGTTCTCTTGGTTGGTTGTGCATCTTTTTCTTCCACACTTTTTCCTTCCACTCAACTTTCTGTTAACATGCTTGGATACAGCACTCTGTGAACAGCCAGCTTCTTTGGCAATGAATGTTTGTGGCTTACCCTCCTTGTGAAGGGTGTCAATGTTGGTGGACAACTGTCAGATCAGCAGTCTTCCCCATGATTGTGTAGCCTAGTGAACCAAACTGAGAGACCATTTTGAAGGCTCAGGAAACCTTTGCATGTGTTTTGAGTTGATTAGCTGATTGGCATGTCAAAATATTCTAATTTTTTGAGATAGTGAATTGGTGGGTTTTTGTTAAATGTGAGCCAAAATCATCACAATTAAAAGAACCAAAGACTTACACTACTTCAGTCTGTGTGCATTGAATTTATTTAATACACGAGTTTCACAATTTGAGTTGAATTACTGAAATAAATGAACTTTTCCACGACATTCTAATTTATTGAGATGCACCTGTATATATATATATATATATACACAGGGGCATCATGCAACACAGAACTCCCTTCAATCGACCGATAATCTAATGACAAATTATTTTCAAAGCAACGTAGACATTTTAACGCAAGCTCGCTGCCGCGCAGCACTGGCTCTGACCATTCCAGAGCACACTGCAGTTATACACGGACTCTGTCCTAACAGACACGAGCCGAATTCGGCTCCGCAAGAGGCGGAGCATGTGCCGCGTTCCAACTCATTTATAATCATTCTGCAACATGTCTCGCTTCTTCTCAGCATTATTGACATATATTGATGTATATTGTACAGCAGGGGGCGGTCATACTCCTAAGGAGCGAATGACCACAACTGTATCCTTCAGTAATGATTGCAAGTCCATTTCTCCTGCATATCTGCATGCAGTACAGAACCAAAGCTCTTATTTCTCAGATCATTTTATGCTGTTTTTCATATTGTTTTTTAAGATGTACTGTATTTCCCAGCAGATATCTCCTGCATGTCTGTATGCAGTGCAGAGCTGCAACTCAATGCATTCCTAGATAATTCACACCTATTGCTATGCGATGCATTTCCTATGCAAGAAGTATATTGTACTACAGGTGACAGTTATACTCCTAAAGAGCGAATGGCCAAAAGTGAATCCTTCAATGATGATTGCAAGTCCATGCATATCTGTATCTCATATCTTATTTCTCAGATCATTTAATGCTATTTTTTCACATTGTTTATGAAGATGTTCTGTATTCCTTAGTACATTTTTTCTAAAGTTTCACCTAAATATGATTATTTTGTCTTTTCTACAGCAACGCCTGAAATTGTGCCTTCCGCAAGGTCTCACCAATATTACTTCCAGCAGGTCTCTGCGAGAGCCCATTTAAATTCCTGTCACTGGATTGTACGCAGGTTTACCTCTCACTTTCTCTATCTAGGTGACTTTCCAAGGCTTCACCATTACCTACCGAGGAGCCAAAAATGGCAACCATTTTAGTTAAGAAAGCACAACTGCGGTGCTTCTGCCTTCTGCTCAAAACATCTCTAAGCAGTACAAATGTGCTGTCCACGTGCCACAACTGCTGCATCTTTTGGGTCATGCAACAAACCCCCACGACACCACAAAGCAGTGCAAATGTGCTGTACAGGTGCCGCAACTGCGGTGTCCTTCGGACCATGCGACAAACTCCCACCACACCGCAAAGCAGCGCAAATGTGCTGTACAGGTGCCGCAACTGCGGTGTCCTTCAGACCATGCGACAAACTTCCACCACACCGCAAAGCAGCGCAAGCATGCTGTACAGGTGCCGCATCTGCGGTGTCCTTCGGACCATGCGACAAACTTCCAACACACCGCAAAGCAGAGCAAATGTGTTTTTCCAGGCCCTGCCACTAAATCTCCCACAACACTGCAATCATGTTTCCTGTTTCCTCTTATGTTTCCTCTTAAGACTCGAGGGGCACAGCTCATAAATGTATACCCATCAAACCGCTATTCAGCAAGGTTCTTTACTCTGCGCCACCCACCATTCGAATGCAGTGTGGGCCCTCCCGTTCGAACGCTATGCAGGCTTTCCCATCGAATTGCAGTGTGGGCTCTCCCGTTCGAACGCAGTGTGAACCTCTGCGCACTGGACGCAGGCTCTCCCGTTCGAATCGCAGTGTGGGCCCTCCCGTTCGACCGCAATGCAGGCTCTCCTGTTCGAATCACAGGGTGGGCTCTCCCATTCGAATGCAGTGTGAGATTTCATGTCATTCATTCCGTGGGCTCTCCCATCCGAAACGCAGTATGAGCTCTCCTGTTCGAGTGTAGTGGTGGTGCAGTAATCTTGAGCCTTTTAGATTTTCCCGTTAACCATGGCATTGGCATTTCCTTTGCTCATGGTCTAAATGAGCCCGACACACAATAAGGTGTGCCTAAATGTGATAAACTATGTGTGCCCTATTTGATACTGCAGCCACAGCGCCCGCCCATGATCTACTGCCGCAGCATTGCCCGCATACTCTCAATTATGCCACAGCATCACCCCTTTCGCATTTTGATACTGCCGCAGCAGTGCCCTGCCATGACAAACGTAATAAAGTTGTATTCTTAACTAACCTTTCGCTTCCCTCAAAGCTGCATATAAACGTAATTGACACGTTTTCCATAACTAACATTCTGCTTCCCTTACAGACGTATATAAAGGTACATATTCCTAACTAATATTTGCTCCCCCTACAGGTAAGTACAAACTAACCACAGGTGTTGAATCTTATGCCCTACTTAATACCGCAGCAACAGTGCCCCGCCATGACAAATGTAATAAAGTTGCATTCTTAACTCAATTTTTGCTTTCCTCAAAGCTGCATATGAACGTAATTAACACGTTTTCCATAACTAAACTTTTGCTTCCCCTACAGACATACATAAAGGTAATAAATTTACATATTCCTAACTAACCATTTGCTCCACTACAGGTAAGTACAAACTAACCTTTGCTTCCTTTACAGGTGTTAATAAACAAAGTCTTTTGTGCCCTACTCGATAACACAGCAACAGTGCCCCATCCATACCAACTGTGTGTACACAGTTGTTAATATTTACTCCACAGGCGCTTTCAGTGTCTAAGTTCCATACTTTCATAGAAGTGCATCTATAGCAATGGAAACACAGCAGAGCTCCCACAGGTGCTCCTTCACTATGCCCCCAAATACTCAATCCACTGCCGCCGCAGTGCTTTAAACTCCGCTCCCACAGAAGGCCCACTTTACTCTACTGCTGCAGCAGCTTTTTTACCATGCTTCTGCCGAAGCCTTATTTTCTTCGCTTCTCTAGCAGCTGCAGCTAGCATTACAGGAGATAGCGGTCACCACCTCCTCTTCTCAAAGCACCATATTTCCCTATCTATGGGTAGTCTACTGAGTGAGGCTACCCCCGCAAACAAGCCCCATTCCTCTCGTTCTCATTTTCCCAGTTTGATTGCTTGCTGGGCTTACACGTTCGAATGCCGTGAGCGCTCTCTCTCTATGGAGCAGTCTCCCATTCGAATCGCAGTGTGAGCCCTCCCTTTCGAACACAACACGAGCCAACTCTCGTTCAAATCTTTCCCGTTCGACTGCTTGCTGGTCTTACCTGTTCGAATGCCGTGAGTGCTCTCTCTCTATAGAGCAGTCTCTCATTCTAAACGCAGTGTGAGCCCTCCCTTTCGAACACAGCGCGAGCCTTCTCCCCGTTCGATTGCTTGCTGGGCTTACCCGTTCGAATGCCATGAGCGCTCTCTCTCTATGGAGCAGTCTCCCGTTCGAATCGGAGTGTGAGCCCTCCCTTTCAAATGCAGTGCAAACCAACTCTCGTTCTCATTCTCCCCGTTCGACTGTTTGCTGGGCTTACCCGTTCGAATTCCGTGAGTGCTCTCTCTCTATGGAGCAGTCTCCTGTTCGTATCGCAGTGTGAGCCCTCCCTTTCTAATGCAGCACGACCAACTATTGCTCACTTTCCCTGTTCGACTGCTTGCTGGGCTTACCCGTCTGACTGCCGTGAGCGCTCTCTCTTTATAGAGCAATGTCCCGTTCTAATCGCAGTGTGAGCCCTCCCTTTCAAACACAGTGCGAGCCAACTCTCATTCTCACCTTCCCCGTTCGACTGCTAACTGGGCTTACCCATTAAAACGCTGTGAGCTAAACCTCTCTCTCTTAGAACAGTCTCCCATTTGAATTGCAGTGTGAGCCCTCCCTTTTGAACGCTCATTTTCACCTTCCCTGTTCACATACTGTGAGCCCGCCTAATTCTACGATGAGTGGTGGTCTCGTTCGAATCACAGCGTAGCCCTCTCTACCAGCAATCGTACAAGAACGCACCCTCAAACAAATGCTTAAAGCACTCCCTCTGTTCACATTTTATGGGGGAAAACAATTCAGAAGCATCCGCCAAGCCAATTTACCAAATAGAATTGTTGCTGGCTTGCTGTCCTAAATACTTCCTGCCATAGTCATGGTACTGTTCTTTCATCATAATGCCTTTTTGGGGGTAATCAAGACTCAAGTCGAGTCTCGAGCTCCGAGCCCTCCAGTATATGGACAGCAAGCCAAATACGTTTACTGCTTCAACACAAGATTACATTAACATATGAACTACTGAAATGGAGTTAATTAACAGAGGTTTGGGAGGAGCATGTTAATTTTAATCTGACAAATCACAGCCCACGAGCAGGAGTATATAAGCCGCTGCTTACCTGTTTCCTGTGACAACTCTCCTGACATCCCACCTCCACCCCATCTACACCTATTCTCTAGATTCATTATCTGAATAAGTAAAGTCCGGGGGGGTAATCAGGACTCGATTCGAGTCTCGAGCTCCGAGCCCTCCAGTATACGGACAGCAAGCCAAATATGTTTACTGCTTCAACACAAGATTACATTAACATACGAACTACTGAAACAAGGTAATGGAACTTTATAAAGATGGAAAAGGATATAAAAATATATCCAAAGCCTTAAAAATGCCAGTCAGTACTGATCAATCACTTATTAAGAAGTGGAAAATTCTATCTCTTGGTATCTCTTGATACCAAGCCAAGGTCAGGTAGACCAAGAAAGATTTCAGCCACAACTGCCAGAAGAATTGTTCGGGATACAAAGAAAAACCCACAGGTAACCTCAGGAGAAATACAGGCTGCTCTGGAAAAAGATGGTGTGGTTGTTTCAAGGAAGACAATACGACGATACTTGAACAAAAATGAGCTGCATGGTCGAGTTGCCAGAAAGAAGCCTTTACTGTGCCAATGCCACAAAAAAGCCCGGTTACAATATGCCCAACAACACCTTGACACGCCTCACAGCTTCTGGCACACTGTAATTTGGAGTGACGAGACCAAAACAGAGCTTTATGGTCACAACCATAAACCACAATCACTGATGTTTTGGGGGTGTGTGAGCTCTAAAGGCACAGGGAATATTGTGAAAATTGATGGCAAGATGAATGCAGCATGTTATCAGAAAATACTGGCAGTACATACTTCTGCATGAAAGCTGTTCATGGGATGCCCTTGGACTTTCCAGCACAACAATGACCCTAAGCTCAAGGCCAAGTTGACCCTCCAGTGGTTACAGCAGAAAAAGGTGAAGGTTCTGGAGTGGTCATCACAGTCTCCTGACCTTAATATCATTGAGCCACTCTGGGGAGATCTCAAACGTGCGGTTCATGCAAGACGACCAAAGACTTTGCATGACCTGGAGGCATTTTGTCAAGACGAATGGGCAGCTATACCACCTGCAAGAATTTGGGGCCTCATAGACAACTATTACAAAAGACTGCACACTGCCATTGATGCTAAAGGGGGCAATACACAGTATTAAGAACTAAGGGACTGCAGACTTTTGAACAGGGGTTATTTCATTTTTTTCTTTGTTGCCATGTTTTGTTTTATGATTGTGCCATTCTGTTATAACCTACTGTTGAATATGAATCCCATAAGAAACAAAAAAAATGTGTTTTGCCTGCTCACTCATGTTTTCTTTAAAAATGGTACATATATTACCAATTCTCCAAGGGTATGCAAACTTTTGAGCACAACTGTGTATATATATATATATATATATATATATATATATATATATATATATACTCGGCAAAAAAAGAAACGTCCGCTTTTTCAGGACACTTGTATTTTAAAGATAATTTTGTAAAAATCCAAATAACTTTACAGATCTTTATTGTAAAGTGTTTAAACAATGTTTTCCATGCTTGTTCAATGAACCATAAACAATTAATGAACATGCACCTGTGGAATGGTCATTAAGACACTAACAGCTTACAGATGGTAGGCAATTAAGGTCACAGTTATAAAAACTTATGACACTAAAGAGAACTTTCTACTGACTCTGAAAAACACCAAAAGAAAAATGCCCAGGGTCCCTGCTCATCTGCGTGAACATGCCTTAGGCATGCTGCATGGAGGCATGAGGACTGCAGATGTGGCCAGGGCAATAAATGTCCGTACTGTGAGACGCCTAAGACAGTGCTACAGGGAGACAGGAAGGACAGCTGATCATCCTCGCAGTGGCAGACCACGTGTAACAACACCTGCACAGGATCGGTACATCCGAATATCATACCTGCGGGACAGGTACAGGATGGCAACAACAACTGCCAGAGTTACACCAGGAATGCACAATCCCTCCATCAGTGCTCAGACTGTCCACAATAGGCTGAGAGAGGCTGGACTGAGGGCTTGTAGGCCTGTTGTAAGGCAGGTCCTTACCAGACATCACCGGTGATGGTCAGACTTGCGTTGATCGTGAAAGGAATGAACGTTACACCGAGGCCTGTACTCTGGAGCGGGATTGATTTGGAGGTGGAGGGTCCATCATGGTCTGGGGCATTGTGTCACAGCATCATCGGACCGAGCTTGTTGTCATTGCAGGCAATCTCAACACTGTGCGTTACAGGGAAGACATCCTCCTCCCTCATGTGGTACCCTTCCTGCAGGCTCATCCTGACATGACTCTCCAGCATGACAATGCCACCAGCTATACTGCTCGTTCTGTGCTTGATTTCCTACAAGACAGGAATGTCAGTGTTCTGTCATGGCCAGCAAAGAGCATGGATCTCAATCCCATTGATTACGTCTGGGACCTGTTGGATTGGAGGGTGAGGGCTAGGGTCATTCCCCTCAGAAATGTCCAGGAACTTGCAAGTGTCTTGGTGGAAGAGTGGGGTAACATCTCACAGCAAGAACTGGCAAATCTGGTGCAGTCCATGAGGAGGAGATGCACTGCAGTACTTAATGCAGCTGGTGGCCACACCAGATACTGACTGTTACCCCCCCCCCCCTTGTTCAGGGACACATTATTCCATTTCTGTTAGTCACATTGTTCAGTTTGTCTTAGTTGTTGAATCTTTTTATGTTCATACAAATATTTACACATGTTAAGTTTGCTGAAAATAAAAGCAGTTGAAAGTGAGAGGACATTTCTTTTTCTTTATATATATATATATATATATATATATTCTTCTCCATGGAGCCCCAGATTAAAAAAAAAAAACAACAAAAAAACAAAAATAAATACTGGCTTCAAAGGATTATAGACTGTATTCAGACTGCTAGATGTGTGAAAGCTATCTCATAACAAATCTTTATGGTACAGTATGTTTTGTGTAAGAACAATTTGCTCAAAGACTTCTGTTCATATAGAATTTAGAAAAGAGAGAGTGTATAGGAGTTCCCAAGATTTCCTTAGATCTGGAGCAGAACAAGTAATGATACCAGATCAAGCTGCATCAAGCTCATCTTTATTCTATTCATCACATCCATCCATCCAGACGGTAGTGCAAGGCTATGCAGCATCAAATCTTTATTTTGGATGGAGTGTGAGCACCATCAGGTGGCTATAAACTGGGATTTTCAGAGTTGTATTATTACAACTCTGAAAATCACTTAATCATATTTTTGCAATATGGTGCAATTTTTCTTTTCTGTTTGATCTAAATGTATGTTTGTTTTTTCTCTTGTAGGGTTATCATAATCATTTGTTCCAGTGAACATTAGGATGTCAATAACCTACAGCTTTTCTATTGCTACTTCAAATATGTGTCGTTTTTTCAGAAGCTGCCTTCTCAATTTTTTTAATGTTAAATGTCACATTTTAAGGAATATAGTGCCAATTGGTCTTTGACTCTTTGCTATAATCATCATGATCGGCATCACTGTAACTATGCACACAGTATAAGCATCAGTTGCTGGTGTGACATCGCCTTCATATGGATCAGTTTCCCCCATAAACATCTTGCACATTTTTATAAACCTCACGGCGGGAGGGGGGCGTCGCCATTTTGTTTGTTTTAGGGCAACTGTACAGTGGGAGGAGTGAAAAAGGTACCCTAGAAACAGTTGCTAAATACGGAAAGCTAAGATAGGACCGCTCTTCGTAAGTACTTTAGGCTAAAACATCAATAAAATTGATTTAACTGCATGCATTTAAAGCATAACCATTCATGCTAGAAGATTCCATGCTCTCTCTCCATACAGTAGCGATCCATTACAGGCGCTATTTAACTCTATCTGTCAACATTAAATATCTCTGTTTAACGCAAAAATGACTTGTTATCGGAAGAATGTGTTTGCCGCTTTTACGGTTGTAATGCACGAGCTAAATCCGCACATGGCGTGAACCTATGTATAAATTCCATGCAGATGTTGATCTCGCGACAGCAGACCGTTAGCTTGTTAGCTCTTCATTTAGCAACAGCCTTTTAAAATGTATGCCACTCATTGTTTTATATTATTAACGGTCATTAAATAGGTAAGACATTCCATAGATTATTGTAGCCCTAGAATAAAATCACCAAGCGTTAAAGACTAAAAGTGCTCAGATAAACGACGTTCGCCAGTCTGCATCACACAGGCCCCGCCATCAGACTGACACTGACAGTCACACACACCCATTTCTGTACTGTGGGCGTCTTCTCTAGGAAGACCTTAACGAAGCTAGACCATTAAACAAATATAGAAATAAAACTGTGAACTGTTATAGCTGAATAAATGCATAGATATATTATTACAACAAATGTTACATTCTTAAACAAACATGTTGGCCAGGAAAAGTCATGGACATTTTTTATATCTTAAGTCATTCCTATAGTTAATATACATTTTTCTTGTAATGCTCTGTTCTGAAATATTTCATCGACTGGAATTACTGTAGTGTCAAATAAAAGTTGCTTGCAAACCACAGTGATATCCGATTTATGAGCAAATCATTCTTTTTAATTGATCAAAACCATTCACAAATTGGTATTTGAGTCATTCATTGGCTAATCTGACTGACTTTTAATGATTTAAAAAAAATCACAAACACCTGGAAAAGTCATTGAAATTTATTGATCAAAATGTGTGGGAACTCTGATAGTTATGTGTTATGAAATGCCTTTTTTTTTTGTTGTTATTTTAATGTAGGGTATCATATTTTTGTAGGGTTAAATTATTATGTAAAACATAATTTTCCACACTCATTCTGACCCTCTGTCAGAAACACTTGGTTTTGGTGCTGCTTCTCTTTTAAGACAGTAAACGGCCAATGTTATGATTGGCACTCTGCTCTTGACTGACCTGCCATCTCACTGCTCACTGCTGTTGGGCGGGCTAGGGAAGTGATAAGGTAAAGTAGGCATTGATGTGTTGTTGTGGAGGTGGTCAGATGCAAATACGAGTCTTGGTTTTAACAAATGCTCTTTTTGCAGTGAGGAGGTTTTGAGTACTTTGCAAGTTTTGAGTTCTGAAACTTACAGTATGTTTTTATAGTAAAGTGACCTCTTATACATCAAGAGATGAAGGGAAATTTGATTCATGTCATGACCCTTTTAATATGCAGAGACAACTATAAGGAAGCCATTTGTAGGTTAATTATCTAAAAAAAACTCTAAACACTCCCTACATCGGGGCAGTGGTGGCTTGGCGGTTAAGGCTCTGGGTTAATGACTAGATGGTCAGGGGTTCAAGCCCCAGCACTGCCAAGATGCCACTGTTGGACCCTTGAGCAAGGCCCTTGACCCTATCTGCTCCAGGGGCACCGTATCATGGCTGACCCTGCACTTTGACCCCAGCTTAGCTGGGATATGTGAAAAAAAAAGAATTTCACTGTATATGTGCAAATGTGTGATAAATAAAATTAATTATTATTATTATTATTTAATCAAGTAAATCACTTCTCTGCCCTTAAAACAGTGCGCTCTTTAGGTATGCATGCGAGTAGAATGAAAAGATTCAGGACATAGTTCATCCAGGGTCGTGGCTAATGACAAGTGACCTGAATGTATGACGTAATAAAAGCAACTGCGGTAATAATCTACTCTGGTTTTGTTAAACAAGCACCATTTAGGCACAAGGAACAACTTGAAAAGAGCTGTCTGAAACAGGTTCACCTCCGTTTCTTTAAATCCAGCGTTTTGAACGTGATGTCTCCTCAGCTACAGAAGAATTACGGGATCGTAAAGTGTCTAGTTGATACACACTTCAGAAGCTCACAGGAAATAGTATATCATCCTGGTATTTCTCGCTTACTGTTTTATGAATACTGAGGAATCGGACATACAGCTCCATTGGCATACTGTTTTTGGCATACTATATACGAGGGAAGCATGGATATTTGGACGTAGTGACTGTGTCTTTGTGGCACTATAAAAATTCCTGTGTTTGTTTTGAGTGATCGGTCCAGCCGAACAAAGCAACACTGACTCAACAAGTGGTGTGAATTGTGGGTGGGATTATCTGTTTGTTTGATCAACTGCAGACAGGGGGTGTATATCGAAAATAAAGTAAATTTTTGCAATTCCGTTTGGTGGTGCTGAAATGACACACTTCAGCTTTAAAATGTAGTTTAGTTGGTGTAGTCGGGTTGATTCAGTCTTATTACATAATAATTTTTGATTTGAGTAAAACTAGTTCATTTAGATGTTACCACATGAAGAAAAAATGTAGTTACCTGACAAAACATTTCTTACTAGAAATGCCAACCCTGTTTTGTTCTGTAGGTACAGCGTCCCCCACCACCTCAGTGTGAGAAGGTGTAGGGACGATGTTCTACGCTCACTTTGTCCTCAGCAAGCGTGGGCCGCTGGCCAAAATCTGGTTGGCGGCCCACTGGGATAAGAAGCTGACTAAGGCACACGTGTTCGAGTGCAATCTGGAGAGCAGTGTGGAGAGCATCATCTCTCCAAAGGTTAATGGTCTTTAAATCACACTGTTTTAGTGTACTTTTTTCCTGTAGATTGTATTACTGTTTTGTATTGTTGAGCTTTAACCTTCTTGCAAACCTATTTAGTGTAATACCATTTATTTATAATGTATTTTAAATTTGATAGGTAAAAATGGCTCTTCGGACATCTGGCCACTTACTCCTGGGCGTGGTGAGGATCTACCACAGAAAAGCCAAGTACCTGCTGGCAGACTGTAATGAGGCTTTTATTAAGATTAAAATGGCCTTTCGCCCAGGTAAGTCATGGCTAGACTAAATAAAAAGTAGATCCCGTTGTTCTGCAAGAGGTGCACATTTCCATGTTGCGTATATACAGGTGCATCTCAATAAATTAGAATGTCGTGGAAAAGTTCATTTATTTCAGTAATTCAACTCAAATTGTGAAACTTGTGTATTAAATAAATTCAATGCACACAGACTGACGTAGTTTAAGTCTTTGGTTCTTTTAATTGTGATGATTTTGGCTCACATTTAACAAAAACCCACCAATTCACTATCTCAAAAAATTAGAATATGGTGACATGCCAATCAGCTAATCAACTCAAAACACCTGTAAAGGTTTCCTGAGCCTTCAAAATGGTCTCTCAGTTTGGTTCACTAGGCTACACAATCATGGGGAAGACTGCTGATCTGACAGTTGTCCAGAAGACAATCATTGACACCCTTCACAAGGAGGGTAAGCCACAAACATTCATTGCCAAAGAAGCTGGCTGTTCACAGAGTGCTGTAGCCAAGCATGTTAACAGAAAGTTGAGTGGAAGGAAAAAGTGTGGAAGAAAAAGATGCACAACCAACCGAGAGAACCGCAGCCTTATGAGGATTGTCAAGCAAAATCGATTCAAGAATTTGGGTGAACTTCACAAGGAATGGACTGAGGCTGGTGTCAAGGCATCAACCACACACAGACATGTCAAGGAATTTGACTACAGTTGTCGTATTCCTCTTGTTAAGCCACTCCTGAACCACAGACAACATCAGAGGCATCTTACCTGGGCTAAGGAGAAGGAAAAACTGGACTGTTGCCCAGTGGTCCAAAGTCCTCTTTTCAGATGAGAGCAAGTTTTGTATTTCATTTGGAAACCAAGGTCCTAGAGTCTGGAGGAAGGGTGGAGAAGCTCATAGCCCAAGTTGCTTGAAGTCCAGTGTTAAGTTTCCACAGTCTGTGATGATTTGGGGTGCAATGTCATCTGCTGGTGTTGGTCCATTGTGTTTTTTGAAAACCAAAGTCACTGCACCCGTTTACCAAGAAATTTTGGAGCACTTCATGCTTCCTTCTGCTGACCAGCTTTTTAAAGATGCTGATTTCATTTTCCAGCAGGATTTGGCACCTGCCCACACTGCCAAAAGCACCAAAAGTTGGTTAAATGACCATGGTGTTGGTGTGCTTGACTGGCCAGCAAACTCACCAGACCTGAACCCCATAGAGAATCTATGGGATATTGTCAAGAGGAAAATGAGAAACATGAGACCAAAAAATTCAGATGAGCTGAAGGCCACTGTCAAAGAAACCTGGGCTTCCATACCACCTCAGCAGTGCCACAAACTGATCACCTCCATGTCATGCCGAATTGAGGCAGTTATTAAAGCAAAAGGAGCCCCTACCAAGTATTGAGTACATATACAGTAAATGAACATACTTTCCAGAAGGCCAACAATTCACTAAAAATGTTTTTTTTTATTGGTCTTATGATGTATTCTAATTTTTTGAGATAGTGAATTGGTGGGTTTTTGTTAAATGTGAGCCAAAATCATCACAATTAAAAGAACCAAAGACTTAAACTACTTCAGTCTGTGTGCATTGAATTTATTTAATACACGAGTTTCACAATTTGAGTTGAATTACTGAAATAAATGAACTTTTCCACGACATTCTAATTTATTGAGATGCACCTGTACTTAATAGATATAAAGAAGAATGCATTGTGGACTGTTTGACACAGGTGTGGTTGACTTGCCTGAGGAAAACCGTGAAGCTGCCTACAATGCCATTACATTACCTGAGGAATTCCATGACTTTGATCAGCCTCTTCCAGATCTAGAGTGAGTGCTGCTTGTTTTTTGTTTTGTAATTTATGGAAAAGATAAGTTTCATTGCATGATGTCATTGCTGTTGTGTCAGAATTTCATTTAGATTTTAGATACATACCGTTGGTGTTGACCCTTCCTTGTGTTGTGGATTGCAGTGACATTGATGTTGCTCAGCAGTTCACCCTTAATCAGTCCCGTGTGGAGGAGATCACCATGCGAGAAGAAGTGGGAAACTTAAGTTTACTGCAAGAGAATGATTTTGGTATGGCATATAAGACACCTCTTTTTTTATGGTATTGCTTTCAAATGTGCTTGACATTTTAAATAATAGTATAACAAATAAATAGTGATTAATCATTCATTTGTCCCTTTAAGTAAGTCTGCACATGCTGAATTAGCCTTAAAGGAATATTCTGTGTTGAATACAAGTTAAGCTCAATCGACAGCATCTGTGGCATGATGTTGATTACCACAAAAACTAACTTCGACTTGTCATTCCCTCTTTTACAGTGAGGCACTTACAATGAAAGTGAATGGGGCCAATCCGTAAACGTTAAAAAACTAACTTTTTCAAAAGTATAGCAACAAGATGTAAACAACATGCTTGTAAACATGATTTTAGTGTGATAAAATCACTTGCTAACCTTTTCTGTGTAAAGTTATAGCCAACTTCACAACTGTTGTAAACCCTAAAATGACTGTAAAAACTTCAATTTAAGCAACCTTACAGATCAAATAAGGCACAAGTTTTAACTAAGGATGCACAATATGAAAATTTTTGGCTAATACGTTATCGATTTTAACAAAAAACTATAGGCCATACTGATATTTTGCCACTTACCTTTTTTAGTCATCAGATCACTGTTTTACTTAGAAATGCTTACAAATTTATGAAGAGGTACTAAAGCATTTCTACTCTTCAAACAATAATTAATTTCTAATATCTCAGAAATCAAAGCCTGCTGGTTTCAAAGCATTTTGGATGGTTTCCCTCATCATGTAGCCGATAGGTAAGTGCCAATTTCACAACAGTCATGTCCGTTTATGCCGTCTTTTTTTCATATTAATGTGAGAATGAGAAAGAATAAAAATTAAATATTACATGTTCTTAGGAGTGCCAACCCTTCTACATATTGTGGTTATTATTATTTCTGGATTGAGCATTTGAATTACTAATTAATTACAAATAATACATCGTTTTGTTATATCGATGTTTTCATGCTTATTACCGATGGTTTTAATTTGGTCAATAATTAGTCGATAAATATCAGCAACTGATACATCTCTAGTGCTTTTTTATAAAATTATAAGCTTCACATTTCTGCGTTTAAACCCTCCAAAAATTGCCCACATTCACTTTATTGTAAGTGCCTCACTGTATCATCGATGTTTGCTTTTTTTTTTAAAGAAAAAGACAAGTAAAAACATTTTTTGTAGTAATCAACATTATGCCACAAATGCTGTCGATTGAGCTTAACTTCTATTGAACCTGCTATATTCCTTTATCTCAATGTTTTTGTTACCATAGTATGATCATGTTAGACATCATTTTGACCGTTCAACTTTTTCATATTCATATTTTCCTTCTCAGCTGATTTTGGGATGGATGACCGAGAGATGATGCGAGAGGAAGGTGCATTTGAGGTGGACATTATCCACGGGGCATCTGCATCTAACCTGCTGCTGGAATCAGAGTCAAGTAGCGGACAGATAGCTGACAAGTCCAATCACCTGGAGTATGACCAATACAAGGACGATTTTGGCGACAACCCAATGGAGAGCAATGAAGGAGGCATGCTGGGTAAGAGGGGGACATTCATGAGCTGGGCTTATAGTAATGTAAAAACCTTATCATTTAAGTTTTTTGTGACAAAATATATGACAAACATCCATTTGAAACTGAACTTGCTGGTTCCTTCACCAAAAGTGGACAAGCTCCTCAGTAATGAGGATGGAGGCGGTATTTTCGACGACCCTTCAGCCATTACTGAGGGTGTGATGATGCCCCAAGAACACGGTGGAGATGATGAGGATGATTTTGACAATCTTTCACGTAAGATGGCATATAGAAGCTGAAACTAACATAATGATATCTACAAAGGATTGTTTACCCAAAAATGAACATTTGTTCATCATTTACTTACAAGTGTGACTTTCTTTCTTCTGTGGAACACAAAACTACATGTATACTATATTGCCAAAAGTATTCGCTCATCTGCCTTTAGACACATATGAACTTAAGTGACATCCCGTTCTTAATCCATAGGGTTTAATATGACGTCGGCCCACCCTTTGCAGCTATAACAGCTTCAACTCTTCTGGGAAGGCTTTCTACAAGGTTTAGGAGTGTGTTTATGGGAATTTTTGACCATTCTTCCAGAAGCGCATTTGTGAGGTCAGACACTGATGTTGGACGAGAAGGCCTGGCTCGCAGTCTTCACTCTAATTCATCCCAAATGTGCTCTGTCGGGTTGAGGTCAGGACTCTGTGCAGGCCAGTCAAGTTCTTCCACACCAAACTCGCTCATCCATGTCTTTATGGACCTTGCTTTGTGCACTGGTGCGCAGTCATGTTGGAACAGGAAGGGGCCATCCCCAAACTGTTCCCACAAAGTTGGGAGCATGGAATTGTCCAAAATCTCTTGGTATGCTGAACCATTCAGAGTTCCTTTCACTGGAACTAAGGGGCCAAGCCCAGCTCCTGAAAAACAACCCCACACCATAATCCCCCCTCCACCAAACTTCACAGTTGGCAGAGTGCAGTCAGACAAGTACCGTTCTCCTGGCAACTGCCTAACCCAGACTCGTCCATCAGATTGCCAGATGGAGAAGCGTGATTCATCACTCCAGAGAACGCGTCTCCACTGCTCTAGAGTCCAGTGGCGGCATGCTTTACACCACTGCATCCGAAGCTTTGCATTGCACTTGGTGATGTATGGCTTGGATGCAGCTGCTCGGCCATGGAAACCCATTCCATGAAGCTCTCTACGCACTGTTCTTGAGCTAATCTGAAGGCCGCATGAACTTTGGAGGTCTGTAGCGATTGACTCTGCAGAAAGTTGGCGACCTCTGCGCACTATGCGCCTCAGCATCCGCTGACCCCGCTCTGTCATTTTACGTGGCCTACCACTTCGTGGCTGAGTTGCTGTCATTCCCAATCGCTTCCACTTTGTTATAATACCACTGACTGTGGAATATTTAGTAGCGAGGAAATTTCACGACTGGACTTGTTGCACAGGTGGCATCCTATCACAGTACCACGCTGGAATTCACTGAGCTCCTGAGAGCGGCCCATTCTTTCACAAATGTTTGTAGAAGCAGTCTGCATGCCTAGGTGCTTCATTTTATACACCTGTGGCCATGGAAGTGATTGGAACACCTGAATTCAATTATTTGGATGGGTGAGCGAATACTTTTGGCAATATAGTGTAAGTTAATATGACGCAATGAAAGTGAATGGTGACTGGGACTAACATACTGCCTAATCTCCTTTTGTGCACCACGGAAAAAAGTTGTAACAACATGAAGGTGACAGAATAATGGCAGAATTTTCATTTTTTGGGTGAACAATCCCTTTAAGCAACTACATAAGATATATATTTTATGTAACGGTCGTTTTTGGTTTGCATAAAATTTGAAATGTTGCATTTTGTCCAATAGCAGCAGGAGGTCCAGACAGTCCAGATTCTGGTCCTGTGGAGCAGCTTCCCACCATGACAGACCAGACTGAACAGACCACCCTGGTCCATAATGAGGAGGAGGCTTTTGCTCTGGAGCCCATTGACATCACAGGTAATAATAGCACATTTCATATATGCTATTTAAAGAAGAGGTCTTCAACCTTTTTAATTTATTTTTATTTTTTTTCTCACAAAAATTAGTTTGAGATCAAACAAAAATTGGTGGAACCTCTGCAGTACCGCTATAGACCCCTGATTTAAACTTAAGTTACATATCAACATTGGTTCCTTGCCGATATACAAAAAGACATTTTCATTTATCTTAGGCACATTTCATTATGCCATGCTTATCTTTGGCTCTATTAGTGAAGGAGACCAAGGCAAAGAGGAAGAGGAAGCTGATTGTGGACAGTGTGAAGGAGCTGGACAGTAAGACCATTCGTGCTCAGTTGAGTGACTACTCTGACATAGTCACCACTTTGGATCTGGCTCCCCCCACAAAGAAGCTGATGATGTGGAAAGAAACAGGAGGAGTGGAGAAGCTCTTTTCTCTGCCAGCTCAGCCCCTCTGGAACAGCAGACTGCTGAAGGTCAGGATAGATCTCTGGAACAAGCTATGAGAACACTGTAGCATTAATCCAGATTTTGATGGAACAAAATACATAGGTAGCCATTTTATTTTTTTGAACACCAAAATACGTTAAAAGAAGGGCTGTCAATAAATATGTTGAATCAAATAGACCTTTTTCACAGACTGTGAAGACACGTTTCCACCTTGTTTAGCAGTGTAAATCTAGCAAAAAATTGTATATATGTATATATATGTATATATACTTATTGTTATATTACCCTGGAATTAGTTTTAAAACACAAATTACCACAGCTGTCAGGGGGTTTCGATTACAGCTGCTCCCATCTGACTGTCTTAATCCACCGTTCTCTATTTCTTTCCTCCAGTGGATTTTTTTCTTTTGATTTTGGAGCAAATGGGTAAGTTAAAATAATATTTGCTGTGGTCTCCCATTCACTCCCATTCACCACTGTCGAAGTTTACCCTGCAAACATTTACTTCCACGTTCCGAAACCCAGAGTGTGAAAAAGGTCTATTAATTACATGATATTTCGATTAATCTAATATGTCAATTTTTACAGAGAAAGGCCCCAAATAAAATTATTAATTATATAATGATTAAATTATTATAAATATAATATATACAATAAATATATTCATTTAGATTATTAAAATACATTACATTATTGTGGCAGACAAGTACAGCTTTGATTAGGCAATATAAAAATTACTTTAGAAGGTAACATATTGTTTATTTCCATATTATTGAACACATCAGTTGGGACTATCATTGGCCTACAATCCACAGCAATTCATTTTGCAACTGAATTCGTCAATCTGTCCAAAGTAGACTATTATAAGGGCTTTTCTAAGGATGAATCAATGTGCACACAATCTGATTGATGATTTTGGAGTGTCTTATTTTGATTGCGTTGCATCATAAGCACAGAGTTTTATGATGCTGTGTAAAGTTAAATGTAGTTTGAAACACTTCTCTAGTCCCCTGCATTCGGAGTTGTGCTCCATCCAGCTGTGTTTGAATGCAGCAATAAGTCCTCATCTGCGCGGCTGTACAAGTGTGCAGCACTTACTGTGCCTTGTTGAAAACATGAAGGTGGTACTTTAAGCTTGAATTGCTCCGATGGTAGGAATATTCCTTTTTACGGCCCGGGGGCATGATTAATTGCGTTAATTTTGAATTAACGTGTTAAATCGACAGCACTAGATGGACAGTATGTTTTACAGTCTTAACATTGAACTATGTATTTGCTGAATGCAATTCCAGTAAGGTTGGCAAAATTCAGTAGGGTCCAAAAGTTTCAGACCACTGGTGAAAATGCATCTATTTTAAGCACACTACATTTACGTTTGTATAATTTTATTAAAAAAAAAATATTACATGAGTGAAAAGTCAAGTTTAAAAAAATTGACAAGAATTTCAGAATTTCTTAGTATTTGGTATGTTGTTTTTTTTTTTTTTTTTGTCTTTTGCTTTAATGACAGCATGCACTCGAGCTGGCATGGACTTCACAAGTTTGTGCGAAATCCATGTTATTCCAGTATGATTTGAGAGTGTTTCAAAGAGCATACTGTGTGCTTCAATGGAAATAAGGAACTCTGACCTTTTGTACAAAGGAATTAAAATGCTCCTTGTCACTTTATCATTTTATGTCATAACTTTTTATTTGGTTTGAATTTTTCAAAATGCTAAAACTTACTGTATATTTCCAGGTATAATTTAATTTTGAATCCCAGATTTTCAATGTGGTCTCAGACTTTTGGACCCTATTGTATTCAGAATGGCATACAGTAAATTAATTTACACTCAGTGGTGCTACATTCTGTCACAGACAGAAAGAACAAATGAGGTGCAAACTAAGTAACATCAAGATGTGGCAGAATGTATCAAAGGTTCTTCTTTAACATGAATAACTCCCCGGTATCATCTGTCCTGATATCAGCTCTACTCCTTTATGCAGATGTTCACACGGTGCCTGACCCCTCTGGTGCCTGATGAACTGAGGAAGAGGAGGAAGGGTGGAGAAGCAGATAGCCTGGATGAGTTCCTTAAAGACTTGGAGAACCCAGAGGTGCCACGAGAAGAGTCCCTGTCTCAGCAAAGAGATATCATTGGTAAGAGAAGTTGTATCAATTTAAATGAATCATATGGGACATAATATAATGGCAATATAACTGATGTACAGTACATTTGATAATGTGCTTTTAGATAGAAGTTATGTCACTAATGCCCATGCTTGGCTTTTTGCAGACCAGACCATCTTGGAGGAACCCAGTGTGTTACAGGCCTCAGCCATGGAGGGCAGTCGCACAACTCTTGATGAGTCAGTCATGCCTCCTCCTTCTGGACACCGCGGACAGAAGCGCAAAGCTCAGGACACAGAGCCTGCCTTGCCTGTGAGTCCTACATTCAGATTAAACAGGCTAATCACGCTTGTCCTTAGAGTAACAAGCAAGGACATAGAACTCAAAACTTTTAATTCAATGCATTTCTTTCCAGTATGATTTTGCAAAGTGTTTGCCTTCTTAGCCTTATTAGTAGGTATTCATGCAATTTTGCAATGACCACTAGGGGGTTGTAAGTGCTGTTACAGGGATAGTTCACCCAAAGATGAAAATTATCTCATCATTTACTCATCCTCATGCCATCTAAGATGTGTTAGACATTCTTTCTTCTGCTGAACACAAACGAAGATATTTACATGGAGATTTCGGATCTGTAGGTCCATACAATGCAAGTGAATGGTGATCAGGCCTTTTGAAGCTCTAAAAAAGGAGATAAAGTCAGCATAAAAGTAATCCATAAGACTCCAGTCGTTTAATCCATGTCTTCTGAAGTGATCCAGTTGGTTTTGGGTGAGAACAGACAAAAATATAACTATTTTTTTCACTGTACATCTCTAGGCACAATCATGATTTCAAGCTCGATTACACTTCCTTGTGCTTGACACATGTGTAGAGTGCTAGATGGCTCTATAGGAAGTGTCATCGAGTTTAAAATCATGATCGCCAAGGAGACTGCTGTAAAGATGTACAGTGAAAAAGGAGTTACATTTAGGTGTTCTCACACAAAACCAACAGAATCGCTTCAGGACATGGATTAAATCACTGGAGTCTGATGGATTTTGTTTATGCTGACTTTATCTGCTTTTTGGAGCTTCAAAGGCCTGATCACCATTCACTTGCATTGTATGGACCTACAGAGCTGAAATATTCTTCTAAAAATCTTTGTTTGTGAAGAAAGTCATACACATCTGGGATGTGGCATGTGGGTGAGTAAATGATGAGAGAATTTTCATTTTCGGGTGAACTATCCCTTTAAATCAGATTCTACTGTTTTTCCCAGTAATTTTTTAACTTGAAATAGAACTAAGTGGCTTTCTAACAAATCTATGCTTACACCTCTTTTCATACAGATGCTTGAGGATGATCGTTCCTCCATTGTGTCCACACAGCACATAAACATGCAGCAGGTGGAGCTCCCTCCTGAGGACTCAGGCAACATCTCACAGCTCATCTCTGAGTTCGACCTCATTGGAGAGAAGAGCAAAGACAAGAAGGATGATGATGAGGAAGAGGTGAGGAAGATGTAATCAGGTCATCAAGTCTTATGAGAAACATTTATCTTACCCAAGGCATTATTATACCTAGCCTGACTAATAAGCCATACTGTAAATGAATTATATGGGTAGTTTTTCATCTTCATGTTTCAGCTTCAGTGACCTGTGGTGTGACATGCTATAGTGTAATTCATTTAAAAATATTTTAAGTTTTCCATAATTATCATACATGCAGTTTTAATGACCTCATATTAAAGAGACAACATGGAATAGTTGTGCTTTAAAATCATTTCTTGCCAAATTTGTCATATCACAGATACTAGTGAAGGGAATTAAAATTATGAAAAATTTAAACCAGTTACCAATTCCAGAAGAAATAAAATTTCCCTTGAACAGATACAGTATGTAAATTTTAATCTAAAATCTTGATTTAAAAAAGTGTAATTAAAAATATTCATGGACATTTTATATGTTAATAACTCAAATAGTAACCAGGATAGATTCTGAGCATTTATCTTAGTCTGTACGCAATGTTTTAAATTTTTTTTATGCATCTGATTCATCTTATTAGTCTGTTAAAACTAAAATTTGTAACTTTTTATGTGTTAAACTAATGTATTCTGTCCCATTTTAATATGCAGAGGCAACTATAATTAAGTTATTTAAGGTTAATTTTCTAAAAAACTAGTGATGCACCGATATATATACTGTAGGCTGCTGCTATTTCTCAGCCAATTATTGACAAAATTAATACCATCCGCATATCGGTTATAAGCATGAAAATGCTGATATGAAAAACTGATGGTTTATTTATAATTGATTAGTAACTCGTAGAAACTCTGTGAATTCAAATGCACAATCCAGAAACAATAATAGCCACAATATGTAGAAGACTTTGAGTTTTGAGACATCGGTATGATACCCATTAATGCTGCATGATTGATTGAATTAAGATTGAAATCGCAATATGGCCTTGTGTGATTACTAAAACCTAAAAGCCTACATTTTAAAATATAGTCTACATTCAGCGCTTCAGTCAGCGTTGTGAGCAATCGGGGCCCTCTAGCGGTCTGGATTGCATTATCCATTATATTTTATGCCACTATAATACAGATTTTAAAAGTGGGGTTTGTTCCTTTTGTTAAAACTTCTTATTTTTCCATGATGTGGTTTTGCAATGTTCTGTTTCTGTTGTATTGTTCTGTTGTATTTAACTGCAAACACAGAAGTGCAAAAATGTTTTTTTTATATCAGTCATATTTGGTTATTTTTATTTTATTTTATTTCTTTTTTTTATTTATCTTTCATTGTGGCTCTCTTTAAAAAAAAAAATCCTGTCATGTGTTCAACAGATCCAATCCATGTTTAATGGAAATTATTTATTGTTAGAACAGTAAAAAAGCTTTTTTACCTCTTTGACATTTTTGCATAATTACAAAGTAAAATCTGATGACAAAATAAGGTTAGTGGCAAAAAATTAGGTATTGGTATCGGCCTATAGTTTTTTTGTTAAAACAGTATTGACCAAAAATTTTTATATCGGTGTCCCTATACAAAACTGTAAACACTGTGTCTCTGTGGTGCTATGAAAATTACGGTTTCTATCCAATTGTCTCGCAAAACTGCTAAAGGACCACGAACTGTGTGTCCAAACACCTAATCGTTTGGGATAAAACCAGTACTCTCCTGACAGACTTCTCGGGCAGCCAGCATTTTTGGAATGCCAAAGACCGTTATAAACTCGGTAAGAGTTTTCACCACAGATATTGATGTAATGGTGCGGAGGGGATAAGCTGCAGGGTATCGTGTTGATGCACACATAACTGTAAGCAAATAAATGCTGCCAGATTTTGATCGAGGCAGAGGACCCATACAGTCAATGATCAGATGCTCAAATGGCTGACTAATAGCCGGAATAGGAAACAATGGAGCTTACCCATCATTTGGCAAGTGTGATGCGTTCTAATGTACGCAGCAATATCTTTTTTCAATTTCGGCCAAAAGAAATGCGGTGCAAAATGCGGTCATAGGTTTTCCTTTCACCCCAGTGACCAGCAATGTCACCATGAGCAGTCTGCAGGACTAAAGGACAGAATTTAAGGGAAATCACCTGCATGATGGGGTCAACGGCAAAACTGGCTCAATGAGGAATCCAGTTTCTCATCAACATTCCATTCTGCACAAAATAGCCATGAGCAACATCTCCGATTAAACAGGTAAAACGTAATCAAACAGTTCTGTGAGAGTAGAATCAGCTCGCTGTTCAGCTATCATGTTAGGGCAGGACACAGAAAGAGACTCAGGTAGAGAGAACTTTGGCTCCATACATACTTCACTGTTGTCAGTCCTAGGTACACAGGGAGAAGGTTGGTTAGCACTCATAGCTCGAGTTACAGCACAAGCTGTAAATACTTCGGGATACTCTTGTGCACTCTCATCAGACTCCTCTGGTGACAGTGGAACAGAAGAAACCACAAGAGGTGGAGGAACATCAGGCCAAACCCGTCCACCTGCCAAGTTGTTTCCCAGAATTGTGTCAACCCCTTCAACTGTCAGTAAGAGACACACGCCAACCAATACTTCCCCATTCACCAGATCAGAAGATAACACTATTTTGTGTAAAGGAACAGACAAAGTGGTTAACCCAATTCCCGAATAAGGACACTAGTCCCAGTATCACTTACCCGGTGATAATGGCAGTACCGACTGTAAGACAAAAGACTCTAAAGCCCCTGTATCTCTCAATTTTGACTGGAATATTTTCGTCACTTTCAATCAATGACACATAACCATTTGTAATAAATGGAGCATACTCCAAGTCTCTAACAGTGTTCATGGCATTGGACTGTTCTTCACAGGCAGACTTAACTGAACTAATAGTTACAGGTGCCACAAGCACAGCAGGCTTAATGTGCATAGAAGTATTTGAATATTTACCTTTAAACTTAAGCACAGGACAGTCGTTTTTCCAATGTCCTTTACCACAGCAGTAGTTAAAAAAACAAATCAGCATTCTTAGGTGTCATACGATCAGTTTTAAGACCAGACAGCTCCTTATTTTTACGAGACTCGCCAAAACTAAGCTTATGAGTCAAATCATACTCATCATTAGCACAGCCACTTCCGCAGCTGTATTAACTTATGCTTGCTTATATATGTAGCGATTTGAACAGGCATGGAATTTTTTAATTGTTCAAGCACAAATAAATCATACAATTCCTCAACGCTTGTAACTCAGATGCAACACACCAATGATTTAACAGGGTGATGAACTCTCTGGCAAACTTAACTTGAGCTTCATTCACCCCTTTGGATAAAGTTCTAAACATTTAGCGGTATGGAAATGGTACCAGTTCATAAGCTTTTAGAACAGTGTCTTTAACCATAGTGTAATTTTCACTCTCTGATACCGGCAAAGCAATGTAAACCTCTTGAGCCTTACCAGTAAAAACACATTGTAAAATCAGTGTTTGCACTTTATCAGGACAACCTTTTGCATCAGCCACATGCTCAAACAATGTGAAAAATATATCAGGATCTCTTGCATTAAATTTTGGTAAAAACCACAAATTTCCGACGGTGTCGAATGAAGGATCACGCTGAGAAAAATCAGCATGACTCTCATTAACAAGTTTACCTGCTCGAAACAAATCTAGACAGTATTTCTGAAGCTCAAGGTTACCTTGTTCACTTTGTTGTTTTAAACGCTCTAACTCAAGCTGTAATAACAACTCTTTTTGCTGCTCAAACGTTAAAGAGCGAGCCAAACTGCGTAAAGGTGGCATTGAAGGTTAGTTCACCCAGAACTCCTTTATCAACCAAATTCGCTTTGAGAATCTCTTTAACTGTATCTTTTAATCATTTTTCACCTATTTCAATCTCAAAATGCTCAGTAATTTTCAATAACTGAAAATTGCAACAAACAGAACAAATCGAAACAGAACAAATGTAGAACTTTTTAAAAACTCCCACAAAATCTCAAATTATGAGCAGAAAGTAAATGAGAAAATTCATACCCAAACAATCCCAAAGCGTGTCTCCCAAACTACGGTGGATACAAATGTTCAAAACAATAGCGCAACAAAGTTTGTAATCATTTGGCTGACAAAATCAGTGTGAGCAACCAAACACCCACCAAATAGCCAATGACTACAAACTAACAAAAGTGCTTAAATTAAATTTACAAATCACACCAAAACAAAGGGGTCATTCAAAATCTCCACAAAAATCCCGGACGAGCCCCCATTTGTCATGACTGGCTCGTAAGCCGTGACATACAGGGAGACCAGACGTGGATTAAATTCTTATAAAAAATACATTTATTAAAGGAAAATGTTTACATAAAATGAATTAACAAAAACAACAGAAACCAAAAAGAACACATGTCTGAATAGGAAAAGGAGAGAGTGAAGACTGGGCGAGAGCCGCTTAAATGCCATGCAGCATTGACTGGCACAGGTGTATCTCATCAATATTGATGAGCCAAACGACTCCATTCACCACCAATCTGCAACACAGAATACAAACACAAAAGAAAAACCAATACGGCCCAAAGGTTGCTGTAACATTGCAATTCCGTTCAGTGGCGCTAGTTTTGTAGAAATTACACACATCAGCTTTAACTTTGAATTTGTGTCTGAAAGGAGGAGGAGGGTCAGAGTGGAGACCAGGATCAGGAGGAGAGGAGATGGAACAAGAGAACACAGCAAATGCTGCATGGATTACAGGTTTGGCACAATTTTCAATTGTTTTTGTTTTAGGTTTTCTTTATTGTACACATACTGTAAAATGGCATTAAGTTGTTTCTTCTCCTCAGGGCATATTCAGTCTAATATAAAACAAACTGATTTAACATCAATAAATACATTTTCTCAGGAGCATTTTAGTGACATATGTAATTGGATTGTGGCACGTTTCTTTTTCTGACTGCTCACTTTGAATTTCCACAGAGGGTCATTGCTAAGACTGGAGCTGAATCAATCAGCTTGCTGGAGCTGTGCAGAAACAACAACAAGAAACAAGCAGCTGCCAAGTTCTACAGCTTTCTAGTGCTAAAGAAACAGCAAGCTGTAGAGCTCAGGCAGGACGAGCCCTACAGCGACATCATCGCCACCCCTGGCCCCAGGTTTCACATATTATAGACTCTTTATAGTCAGCACTGCCAGGTATTTGTTTTATATTATGTGTTATGTAAATCTCTGCATGTGCATTGTTATGCATACTACATGTGCTCTCTGTCTCACATGCAACAATAGACTTTTATCATGTCAAAAAAGTGGTTATTACAGCAGTTTCTCGATACATGCATGGACATTGGACATGTTTTTGAAAATATTATTGAAGTCTTTAAAAAAGTAAATGATAACAATTTTGTGTGTGGGGGTGGGGGTGTTATGTGTATGGAAGTGGTCAAAAATGTTGGTATGTTTTCATAGGACAGTAAAAAATCATTGCAGTGAAAATCCATAGCTGTGGTGTGCTTTGAGGTGTGTTCTCTTAAGTCATTCAGTTTTTCAGATACTATTTTATATTATTTTATAAGTAAGGTTGCATCATTTTGCATGCTTTGAATTACATGTTGACACATTCAACAAATTCTTGTTTACTTTCATGAAAGTGTTTGATTTATTGTTTTAATTTAAAAGAGTGACATTTTAGCTATATATATATATATATATATATATATATATATATATATATTTAAAAATATATTGAAGTATTTGTCTTAGAGAGTGTTAACCCATTGTGTTTTTTTTTTTTTTTAAACAAAACTACTACTACTACTACTTCCTGAGCTTTAATGTTTGTAAAGCTTCAAATTTGCTTGTCTAAGCTGATTGTTATATATTGTGCTATACATTGGTTATAATAATATTGTGCCATTTGTTGTAAAGATATTTTTTTTTTGCACAAGCATCTCATAGTGCATTCTATTTAAAATGCTGTTATAGAAATGACAGTGCCCTGAATGATATTTCACATCTTATATGGTTAATCAATAATCACAATCTGTTACAGTGCAGTTCAGTCCTTTATTTTAAATGCCTTATTAATTTGTTTTATTCATTTTTAGATTTTTAGATGAAGTACACAACACTGTTAATGATAAAAGGTATTATCATTTAAGTATATTTGATCTACACAACATCAGCTGTCATTTGCTTGTATCCCTAATTATTCATACAACCGTGTTATGTAATTTTTGTAATAAAACGTGAATGAATCCCTGTGGCCTGAATGGATTATTTTATGCCAAAACACTAGACGCTATACACTTATACACTAGACTCTATACACCAATACACTAGACTCGATACACTAATACACTACACTCTATACACTACATTAATACACTACACTCTATACACTACACTAATACACTACACTCTGTACACTAATAGACTAGACTCTATACACTAATACACTACACTCTATACACTAATAGACTAGACTCTATACACTAATACACTACACTCTATACACTAATAGACTAGACTCTATACACTAATGCACTAGAACTATACACTAATACACTAGACTCTATACACTAATAGACTAGACTCTATACACTAATACACTAGACTCTATACACTAATACACTAGACTCTATACACTAATAGACTAGACTCTCCACTAATACACTACACTCTATACACTAATGCACTACACTATACACTAATACACTAGACTCTATACACCAATGCACTAGCCTCTATTCACTAATAGACTAGACACTATATACTAATACACTAGACTCTATACACTAATACACTAGACTCTATACACTAATACACTAGATTGTATACACTAATAGACTAGACTCTATACACTAATAGACTAGACATACACTAACAGACTAGACTCTATACACTAATACACTACACTCTATACACTAATAGACTAGACTCTATACACTAATAGACTAGACTTTATACACTAATACACTACACTCTATACACTAATACACTACATTCTATACACTAATACACTAGACTCTATAAACTAGACTCTACACAAAAACACTAGACTCTATACTAAAACACTAGACTCTAAACACTAATAGACTAGACTCTATACACTAATACACTACACTCTATACACTACACTCTACACTAAAACACTAGACTCTATACACTAATAGACTAGACTCTATACACTAATACACTACACTCTGTACACTAATACACTAGACTCTATAAACTAATACTAGACTCTATACACTAGACTCTATAAACTAGACTCTACACTAAAACACTAGACTCTATACACTAATACATTACACTCTATAAACTAATACACTAGACTCTATACACTAGACTCTATAAACTAGACTCTATAAACTAGACTCTACACTAAAACACTAGACTCTATACACTAATACACTACACTCTATAAACTAATACACTAGACTCTATACACTAGACTCTATAAACTAGACTCTACACTAAAACACTAGACTCTATACACTAATACACTACACTCTATACACTAATACATTACACTATACACTAATACACTAGACTCTATACACTAATAGACTAGACTCTATACACTAATACACTACACTCTATACACTAATAGACTAGACTCTATACACAAATAGACTAGACTCTATACACTAATACACTAGATTCTATACACTAATAGACTAGACTCTATACACTAATACACTACACTCTATACACTAATACACTACACTCTATACACTAATAGACTAGACTCTATACACTAATAGACTAGACTCTATACACCAGTACACTAGACTCTATACACCAATACACTAGACTCTATACACCAATACACTAGACTCTATACACCAATACACTAGACTCTATACACCAATACACTAGACTCTATACACTAATACACTAGACTCTATACACCAATACACTAGACTCTATACACCAATACACTAGACTCTATACACTAATACACTAGACTCTATACACCAATACACTAGACTATATACACTAGACTCTATACACTAATACATTAGACTCTCTACACTAATACACTAGACTCTATACACTAACACACTACACTCTATACACTAATACACTAGACTTTATACACTAGACTCTATAAACTAGACTCTACACAAAAACACTAGACTCTATAAACTAGACTCTACACTAAAACACTAGACTCTATACACTAATAGACTAGACTCTATACACTAATACACTACACTCTATACACTAATACACTACACTCTATACACTAATACACTAGACTCTATAAACTAATACTAGACTCTATACACCAATACACTAGACTCTATACACTAATACACTAGACTCAATACACCAATACACTAGACTATATACACTAATACACTAGACTCTATACACCAATACACTAGACTATATACACTAGACTCTATACACTAATACATTAGACTCTCTACACTAATACACTAGACTCTATACACTAATACACTACACTCTATACACTAATACACTAGACTTTATACACTAGACTCTATAAACTAGACTCTACACAAAAACACTAGACTATAAACTAGACTCTACACTAAAACACTAGACTCTATACACTAATAGACTAGACTCTATACACTAATACACTACACTCTATACACTAATACACTAGACTCTATACACTAATAGACTAGACTCTATACACTAATACACTACACTCTATACACTAATAGACTAGACTCTATACACAAATAGACTAGACTCTATACACTAATACACTAGATTCTATACACTAATAGACTAGACTCTATACACTAATACACTACACTCTATACACTAATACACTACACTCTATACACTAATAGACTAGACTCTATACACTAATAGACTAGACTCTATACACTAATAGACTAGACTCTATACACTAATAGACTAGACTCTATACACTAATAGACTAGACTCTATACACCAGTACACTAGACTCTATACACCAATACACTAGACTCTATACACCAATACACTAGACTCTATACACCAATACACTAGACTCTATACACCAATACACTAGACTCTATACACTAATACACTAGACTCTATACACCAATACACTAGACTCTATACACCAATACACTAGACTCTATACACTAATACACTAGACTCTATACACCAATACACTAGACTATATACACTAGACTCTATACACTAATACATTAGACTCTCTACACTAATACACTAGACTCTATACACTAACACACTACACTCTATACACTAATACACTAGACTTTATACACTAGACTCTATAAACTAGACTCTACACAAAAACACTAGACTCTATAAACTAGACTCTACACTAAAACACTAGACTCTATACACTAATAGACTAGACTCTATACACTAATACACTACACTCTATACACTAATACACTACACTCTATACACTAATACACTAGACTCTATAAACTAATACTAGACTCTATACACCAATACACTAGACTCTATACACTAATACACTAGACTCAATACACCAATACACTAGACTATATACACTAATACACTAGACTCTATACACCAATACACTAGACTATATACACTAGACTCTATACACTAATACATTAGACTCTCTACACTAATACACTAGACTCTATACACTAATACACTACACTCTATACACTAATACACTACACTCTATACACTAATACACTAGACTTTATACACTAGACTCTATAAACTAGACTCTACACAAAAACACTAGACTATAAACTAGACTCTACACTAAAACACTAGACTCTATACACTAATAGACTAGACTCTATACACTAATACACTACACTCTATACACTAATACACTACACTCTGTACACTAATACACTAGACTCTATAAACTAATACTAGACTCTATACACTAGACTCTACACTAAAACACTAGACTCTATAAACTAGACTCTACACTAAAACACTAGACTCTATACACTAATAGACTAGACTCTATACACTAATACACTACACTCTGTACACTAATACACTACACTCTGTACACTAATACACTAGACTCTATAAACTAATACTAGACTCTATACACTAGACTCTATAAACTAGACTCTACACTAAAACACTAGACTCTATAAACTAGACTCTACACTAAAACACTAGACTCTATACACTAATACATTACACTCTATAAACTAATACACTAGACTCTATACACTAGACTCTATAAACTAGACTCTATAAACTACTCTACACTAAAACATTAGACTCTATAAACTAATACACTAGACTCTATACACTAGACTCTATAAACTAGACTCTACACTAAAACACTAGACTCTATACACTATACACTAATACACTAAAACACTAGACTCTATACACTAATACACTAGACTCTATACACTATCGTTTTTAAGCGTGATCTGAGCTCAAAAAGCACCACTTATAATACCATATTCACATTTTACTGCTGATTTGACATTTGTTCTTTGATCGTAATCTTGGACAGCAGTTTGCAGATTTCGGTCTTTCCCCATTTAAGTCAATAGGAGCTGTACTCTTATGCAGCTTTTTACATTGAAAATAATTCCCCATCTTGGCCTGCCCAAGATGGGGAAGCTTTTGACACAAGAGACTTTGAGACAGATTACGCAATCATTGGACGAGACGTCACATCTCCCACAATCCTGGGCTGCATTGGCTATCAAAAATGGCGTCGAGGGTACCAGGTAAAATGTTGTCATAATTTTTATGACCGTTTAGTTAAGATGCCGAGTATTTGCATTTATTGTCATCGTTTTAAAAATGTATTTTACAGAATGTCTTACAATATGTGCATTTACAACGAATGTTTGTTGACGTAGTGGCTAGTTTTATGTGAATCACTGATGTCCTATACTGTGTGTCGAGCACGTCCGCACAAATGCGTGAACGTTACCACTTTTAAAATGTCGTTTTTAACACTGATTATGGTCGATGTCAAGTTGTATGTGGCTTGAGGTTTATTTGGTATCTAAGTGTATAATTAATAGATAAATGATACGTAATTCTATGGTTCTTTGATGGTTAGCCGTGTATAAAGTGGGTTATTGTGACATCTCATCTTGTTAGAGTGAACGTGAAAACTTATCAGTAACTTTTTCTGCTATTATAAACTAGTCCACCCTTAAAGGTTTTAAGTACAGTACCCCTTAACTGTAGCAAACGTACATTATAATAACTGCCAGTTGACTTTATTGCAGTGTTGTTTGGGGTTGTGTCTTTTTTGTACACGCCATTTGGTTCCTCATTTACCTCTTATTTGTGTTTATTGCCTGTCCCAATACAGCAGCAACCAGCAGGCTCCTGGTGGGCTTCAGAAAGTGGTACTATAATACATGTGGTTTCAACAGACTTGGTAAGCAGCGTCATCTCTTTAAAGTGCAACGTTTTGAAATTGTGGCCAAGCGCTGATAATTAATTTAAAACACACATGTACTGATTAATGCCTCGTTGCATGTCTTATAGGTTTGATGCGGGATGATACCATCAATGAGGACTCCGATGTTAAAGAAGCCATTCATCGGCTTCCAGAACCAGTTTACAATGATAGGATGTTCCGCATCAAGAGAGCTCTGGATCTGTCAATGAAGCATCAGGTTCTTCCTAAGGACCAGTGGATTAAATATGAGGAGGTGGGAAGTGTACCTTGTAGGGTACGAAATAAATTTTTTTGCCCACCAGCCACAGTAGCTGGTAAATGCCCATTTTTACCAGCCACTTTTATTTTTCATATACTGTATAGGTTTTATGTTTATTATGCTATATATGCTGTAGGCCTGTATAGTAAAAATGAACCTATATTGAGTATACCGTATATATGAGTGCATATATAACACATACCACAATATGATAACATATGGTCAAATTGCAATAGAGGCTAAAAAGTAGACAGGCACAGAAGAGAGAAATTCTTGTTCAAGCACCATTTCTGAGGCTGTACTAAATTATTTTGACTACACATGACAATTCACCTATAGTCCTAACTAGAGCCCAACCGATATGGGATTTTTGAGACCGATACTGATTTTAGAGGGGGAAAATTCACAGATTACCGATATGGTGACCGATATAGCTAATTTTTGAGCTGGAATGAAAACAGACCTTTTCTGTGTGGATTGTGCACCGATATGACTATGCAAAGGTACTCAGAAGGCTGCTTTCTTAAATATTTTTATCAAAGAATATTTGACATTATTATTATACATTGCCAAAAAATTCTAGAAATGAACACTGAGAAAATAAAGACTAATAAACATACAATAAATAGCTTAATAAACATCAGTACTGTTAGTATAAGTCAATTGCTGACCATTTAAATAAACTAAAATAAAAATCAGTACTGTATGTTTAGTATTAGTCAAATGCTGACCATTAAAATAAAGAATAAATTCAAATAAAATAAATAGCTAAATAAACATCAGCATTGTATGTTTAGTATCAGTCAATGGCTGACCATTTAAATAAAGAATAAATAAAAATACAATAAATAGCTAAATAAACATCAGTACTGTATGTTTATTATCAGTCAAATGCTGATCATTAAAATAAAGAATAAATAAAAATACAATAAATAGCTAAATAAACATCAGGGGCCAGTTGCACCAGCTATACGTATGTTACAACTTAGCCTAGTTGTGGCATAAATGGGCACTAAGTCACAAATTACGCTCTACTAAATATTTGAGTGTTGCACCATTACATTTATGTAGGACATAACCCAACGTATAAACTAAATATTTATGGAAGCATCCGACCAGGAGTAACGGATGGAATAAAAAGGCAGACTCATTTAATGACATCAATGAGCTCATGTTTTGCATGACAGGCTTCAATCCTTTCGACATATATGATGTTGGAATTTACACTCGTTTACATTTACGAGAGAGAAAAAAAAACTTACTTTTAAGCGGCTCTTCAGCATGAAACCGATCTAACGGTGCCGTTTTTGGAGTGCGTCGGCTGGGGTCAAGTTTCAACACATTCAAAATATATATATATATATATATATATATATATATATATATATATATATATATATATATGTTGGATATTAAAATGAATAAATGTCTATTTTTCCAGCCTGTTGTATTAGTATGTATCACCCCTCATTTATTTTAGATACAGTTCCTATATATTATTATTTACAAAGGGTGAATATACTATTTATTAAATCTACTTTTATTACATATCCTATTTTAATGTCTGGAAAACCAGACTTCTAAATATTACATTTTATAAATGCAACGACTGGAATTGTTCGGTTGAAGGGGTAACAAACTGTGAATCCTGAACAAAACAGTTTGGTGAATACATGTTTACACACTGTCAGTCAATTAAAGCAGCTACGTGGTTAGCTAGTTAGCTGGAAAGTAAAAAATGGACTTTATTTACTTTCCAGCATTGTTTCTCACCAAATAGGTAACAGCAAAGCATGAAATCAACACTCACCACACACAATCCACCACCGCACTGTTGTCTGCTGAGCTGCAAAAAGATGCTCTGATGTTTACCTTTCAGTCTGCTACATTACTTACTGCACTGACAAACTATAGCTGGCTAACCGCAAACAGATGTGAATGTGATAAACATGAGTGACATGGTTGTCAGGGACTGGGTTAACGTTATATTAGTTATATAAAATGATGGGGTCATTTTTTATTAACTTTTCAGTATGTATCTCACAAACTAGTTAGCAATTTAACAAGAGGAGACTGCTCAAATCCGCACCGTTTAACTCCGCCCTGTCTGCAGAGCCACCATCAGCTCAGTCAGCTCTGTAAACAATGGAGTCGGAGCGCACTCTGCTGGACAAACAACGCTATGACACCAATTCTAAGGCATTGTTTTCTGCATTATATGTTCTGAAAAAAGTTTTCATATCGGCGCATATCGGTAAAATATACACAGATACCGATATATCGGTGAAAGGCTAATATCGACTGACCGATATATCAAGAGTTTAAAGTTTGCCGGTAACGAGCAGCTTTAAAAGGAAATAATCGTCCGATCTGAAAAATTAAAAAAAGCAGATACATACACAATCACGAGATCTTCACAGATCTTCTTTAGTGTGTCTGATATCAACACAGATGACAAGCACGAACATCTGAAGCTCCTTTAATACAGGTAATTCACTGCAATAATGGATAATTCTGCTTGACATGTCAAGTTTGTGCTTAGATTACATTTCAACCGCATCTGGGAAAAACAATGCGCCGTTTTTTCGTGCTTTCTTTGTCTGTACTGACTTTTGCGATTCAGTATCATGCAGAACACACTGACATGAAATAGAGACCCTCCCCTCCAAATCCAAACACAAGTGGTCACTGGAGATGCATTTAAGCGACCAGGTGTAAACAGCAATGTGTGATGTGAACACATGCGTTTTTGACCACATTCGTATGTGATTTTTGTGATCCAATCACAAAACGTTTTAGACCATGTTTAGACCTGTATTTAGCGCTGACCACATGTGATCGGATCACCCAAGATGCATCGTAATACCAAGTGGAAACGGGGTCAAAGGGGGCTTAAATATTGATGTGTTTCTCACCCACACTTATCATTTTGCTTCAGAAAATATGTATTTAACCACTGGAGTCTTATAGATTACTTTTATGCTGTCTTTATGTGCTTTTTGGAGTTTCAAAGTTCTGGCCGCCATTCACTTACATTGTATGGAACTACAGAGCTGAAATATTCTTTTAAAAATCTTTGTTTGTGTTCAGCAGAAGAAAGTAAGTCACACATCTGGGATGGCATGAGGGTGAAAAAATGATGAGAGAATTTTAATTTTTGGGTGAACTAACACACTAACTAAACTAAGAGCACCTCCTGGTTCACATATAGGACACTATTCTTGCAAACAGTTTCCACATGAAAGTGACCTCTGAAAACAGCGAATCAGATGTGCATGATTATCTTAAAAATATAATTTGGTGTTTTTGTTCAAGCGTGAGTCTGTGTCTAAAGGTATTTCTTTTCATATGTCACTCCGAGACTTCTTACAGGTCACTGGCCACAGTTGCAGGCAGATGACCAAAATTACCCGCCACTGCACAAAAAGTACCCGCATTTGGCATGTGGCAGGTTCTAATTTAATACCCTTGTGCCTTGGGGTCATTATAGTTTAATTTTACAGAAATTAATTTTCAGGTGAACTAACACTCTAACTAAACTAAGAGCACCTCCTGGTTCACATATAGGACACTATTCTTGCAAACGGTTTCACAGCGAACTGTGAGGTTCTAATGAAGTAGTTAGGTCTGTTTGATTTTTAGCTTCTTATTTTATTAACATAACATATTCAATTTGTGTTTGATCAAGATCTAAATATTATCTGAAAATTTTCCTCTTTTTTGACATGCATCTCAACAGCATATATTTTTTGACAAATAGAAATAAGAATATAAAATGCAAAGTAATCTTTAGAAATCCACTTTTTTTAAAAGATTTCTTGACCCAAGAATTCCAAACCCAAAGAAATCCAAATTTCTTTCTTCACTGGAACACAAAAGATGTTTGGTAGATTGGCCAGGGAACTCTTTCCCTTACAATAAATGTAAACGCTTTTGAGCTCCTGGAATGACACATAAGCACCAAAAAAATAAATAAAAGTATTCCATATGACTTTAGTGCTAAATTCCAAGTGTTCTGAAGCCATATGATAGTATTATGTGAAATGTAAAATTGTTATTCATTCTGGTGATCTTCTCCTCTGCCATAGCTCACAAACATGTACAATATTCTGGATTTTCATTGTTGGGTGAAATATTCCTTCAATATAATTATATAAACCTCTGGTTCTGATGTGTAAATGTTTTCAACTGCTGTTACTTTTGTTCCTTGTAGGATTTGCGTTACCTTGAGCCCTATCTCGTTGAGGTTATCTGTGAAAGGAGGGAAAGAGAGGAGTGGCAGATTAAGTCAAATGAATGTGAAGTTAAAGCTCCTGTTTGGTGTGATGTCTGGTGTCTTGTATTTAAGAGAATATGTATTTGTCCCAATACCTATTAAAGTTTCCTTTGACAGAAGTCTATAAATACCTGTTGTTCTTTTCTATAATGTTTTTAAAACTTCAGTTGTTCTTTGCTTGGATTTTGGTTACTTTTTACATTTTAAAAGTCATGGCAATGTTTTCATATTCACGGCCGTGTCATATTCCCAAAGGATATTTCAACCACATAGGTAATGTTACAGTGAATTCTAAAGCAAAGGCAATTTCTTTATTTTTAAAGAATTCATTTAAACAATAAATGCACAATATACATGAAAATGACCCTTGCTTTTACAAGTAATGGGTCATATTTCATTACTACAGTCTAATGTTCTTTAAAAACAAGACAAAAAAAATAATTTGAATCGTTATACAGAAAATATTGCAAAGCCTTAAATCAGTTAATTCTTTCACATGTTAAAAATATATATTCTACGTGCTTGTAAATTATTTGTAGCAGCTGAATTCTTTGTTTCTATATTTTACGCCATCCACCTTTCCAAAGATGCTTACATATATGAGTTTCTTTAACTTTGGGCATGTCTATAAAGTTAAGTTTGAAAAAAAATTTCACACTTATTTTTCATAAATATCCTAAATACACACAATTAAATTATATTTTCACACGTTTTACACAAGTTGGCAAAATTATAGCGATTGGGAATTAGCTTATAAGCAATAAAATAAATGCAATACAAAAAGTGATATTCGCCTTTTTTTTTCAAACATCACTTGTCTCATATTTCATTTCAAGCACACTCTTCACTGACACTTGTCCACTTGGTTAAGTACACTAACTTTTGAAAAAAATGTATTTTGGGGCAAAATTGTTTAGTGTGGTGGAAATGACGTAACTATGAGTTCTGAATGTGAGACAGTCGAAACGTATTTTTTTAAATGTATTATTATTATTTCATACTTTTTTTTTTTTTTTTTTTTGATTATCGTTGTTTTAAACCAGTAATAATTTGTATTTTTATAATGGATATTCATAGTTTAATATTGAAAGTCCGGGGCCTGGGTAGCTCAGTGGTAAAAGACGCTGGCTACCACGCCTGGAGTTCGCTAGTTTGAATCCAGGGTGTGCCGAGTGACTCCAGCCAGTTCCCATAAGCAACAAAATTGGCCCGGTTGCTAGGGAGGGTAGAGTCACATGGGGTAACCTCGCGATCGCTATAATGTGGTTCATTCTCGGTGAGGCGCGTGGTGAGTTGAGCATGGATGCCGTGGTGGGTGGCGTGAAGCCTCCACACGCGCTATGTCTCTGTGGCAACGCGCTCAACAAGCCACGTGATAAGATGCGCGGGTTGACGATCTCAGAAGCAGAGGCAGCTGGGATTCGTCCTCCGCCACCCGGACTGAGGCGAATCACTACGTGACCATGAGGACTTAAAAAACACATTGGGAATTGGGCATTCCAAATTGGAAGAAAATCCAACAAAAATAATATTGAAAGTCCGGGTCTTGGACAAGGCTTAACCAGTAAAATCTGTACATAAAAGGCATTTGAGAAGTAAAATAAAAATGAAGGCCTGGAAAAAAAGTTTCCAAGTCAGTTTTAATGTGACTTTCAAATAACAAAAAGAAAAAAGTTGAAATCTGGCCATTTGATTAAAAATCAACCCATGGGACATGAAATTGCCCGAAGTTGAAGAAACACCTATATATTTATGTATATTTACAAAGGTGCTTATATTGTATACTGAATCTAACTGTTAAAATATCCCCCTTAAATCAGTTACAGTAAAACATTCTAATTTCTTGTTCACCATGAACAGGTTCACTCCATCATTCTTTGCTCTCTCCGTTGGTTTACGCTATTCACCGTATCAATGAAGTTGCCTATGACACTGTTGAAAGAGTGCAACATGGAGACCCCCAGCTCGTTACTCGTCTCATTGATGTCAGGATCGTAGGCTCCAAGCAATGGGGTGCAAACTTCTACATTTCCTTTCCCCACTCTCTCAAGGATGCCCACAAGTTCAGTCCTGGCTTGTTGGAACTTCTCTCTATCATAATTCAGCAGTGTCTTGTCGTCCAGTGGGTACGTTGCGTTTTCAGAATAACAGTCACGAGGCACGGGTAGCTCAACATATCTGTTGATAGCATAGACATTCAGAAAGACTCAGATGTTGGTCTACAGTTTAATCCTCTGATGTGTTATTAAATTATTTAAAAAGTCTTAAAGCTGATGTAAAATAGCCTACTTTCTCTTATCCCCACCTAAATACACAGAGACAACTAAAAGTACGCCATCCGTAAAAAATATCTTGCATGCATGTAGTCATACCTCAAAGCTGGAAAACCCTGAGCCAGCACACTGAAAAGATGGCGCAGGGCAGCTGTGCTCAATGGGTTACCCAAGATCTTGAATTCTTGGAGTCCCTGGCAGGGAGCCAGTGCTTGGGTGAGCAGATTCAGGCACTCTTCATCCAGTCCACATTCTTCCAGACCCAGGCTAGTGAGTGTGGCAGAACACCGCTGCAGGAGTTTCCGAAAGGTGTTCGGGAAGAGGTCAGCTACTCCGTGACCACTCAGGTCCAACTTTACTAAGTGCTCACTGTGCAGGCTGTTGGCAAAGTAGGCCATGTCCACTGCGTTGATGTTACAGTTTGCTAGCTCTATACACTGCAGTGGAGTTTGAAGTGGACTGGTGAAAGAGAAAGATCAAGATCTTAATTAGGGTAACAGCATCACACTAGCACACTGGAAATACTAATAACATTAAACAAGTAACAAAATTATGTAAAAATAAATAAATAATAATAGTAAATATTTAATATATAACACACATAAACTGCAGTGTGGAGACTTCCAGAAACACATTCGAGTGGCTCACTAATTAGTTTTTTTTTTTTTTTTTTTTTACAATTTATGACTTTCTTCTGCAGAACACAAACAAAGATTTTTAGAAGAATATCTCAGCTCTGTAGGTCCAACCAATGCAAGTGAATGGTGACAAGCTCGATTAAACTTCCTACAGCACCATCTAGCCCTTTGCGTATGCTTTAAACGCTAGAAAGTGTGATCGAGCTTGAAACCATGATCGTGCCTAGAGACTGCAATGGCAAGATGTACAGTGAAGGAGTTATATTTTGGTCTGTTCTCAACCAAAACTGATTAGATGGCTTCAGAAGACACGGATTAAACCACTGGAGTCTTATGGATTACTTTTATGCTTTTAAGCTCGATGTGTTGTTTTGGAGCTTCAAAGTCTTGGTCACCATTCGCTTGCATTGTGAGGACCAACAGAGCTGAGATATTCTTCTAAAAATCTTTTATTGTGTTCAGCAGAAGAAAGTTATACACATCTGAGATGGCATGAGGGTGAGTAAATGATGAGAGCATATTCATTTTTGGGTGAACTATCCCTTAAATATATACAACAAATTGTAATATGTCTAGCATGCACTATAAATGCAGCATGTACTGCATTGTGATTAACAGCAGTGCTTAACTTAGAATTCATTCTATTTCAAACAACATATAAATCCCATGTAACCAGTGTTAGGTGTAATCTAATTACAAAGTAATTAATTATTGTAATCGAATTACTTTTTTAGTACAACAAGTTGTGTAGTACAAAACTCGTGGTGTTGAGTGTATGGCTTGCATGTCAATAAACAAGGAGGAAATATAGACATTGTTTTGAATGAAAAAAAAAACTTCTGTGAAAAGCATTTTAAAAAGTATCTTAAAAGTAATTAGCAATGTGATTAATTTAATGAAGTAAACATTACAATTTTAAATAAATAAGTATTAATTTGAAGTGCATTCATTTTTTAAGCAACTTACCCAACACTGTATGTAACATACAATCACTCTTCATTTATAAACTCACTATCAATTAATTAAATTTGTAAAAGGTAATAAAAGCCATATAAAATCCAAGAAATATTTTTATTTAACATGTTACATCTGCTTCTGAGGTGAATTATTACCTATTGGGCTAAATAGTGTTGTGGAACTACAAATCACTCTAGTGCTCACAGTGTTTTGACTGTTATTCGGTTGCAGTGCTATTTAAATGTAGAAGGTATTGTGTTGCCAGGCTCATGTCCTGGCCTCTTACAGCCATGCAATGACACAGCTGTCTGCATTCTAGCAGTCACACAAAACAAATAGGGAGCCATCCAATGTCAATAACAACACTCTTGATATAAAACAAAGCTGATTAGGCCTGCGATCTTTATAATACAGTTCTCAAATAAGCTGACATTCTTACATCTCTCTGATCTAACATATTAAATAAACTTTATTTATGACTTCCATAATTTATAGTAGATGAATTTACTGATATTTTTACATGACACCAATAATTGTGTTTTGAGACACCTGAACTGTATACCGGGGCTAGTTGTCACAGGGACTATATCTCAGTAACGATAAGATTTTCAGTCAAAAGTCCAATTGCTCAAATGATCGTTTTCTCTAGCAGACATATGTTGGTTTGAACACCTAGTTCAAAATTCTCTTAAATTAAAATATTTTTTGTAAATTTTACCCTCCAAAGTAAATTTTCTCTATCACATTTTTTGTTAAAGCTCTTGGGTAACAAATGAACATAATCAAACCTCACTGGCACACATTAAGGCAAGGGTCAATGATATTATGTAGGCAGATTTTTGCCGGAAAGGTTTAAATATGTTCTTAGGACAAAGGTATATTTCATGAAAGTCAGGGCAAGGCAGGTTGTCACATGTTTAAAATGTCATTAATTTATACAACTCATCAATTGTATATGTTGGTCCAAAAATGTTTTGATATTTTTGTACATTACCTTTTCCATTTTTATTGTTTAATAAATATATTTTAGTGCTTCATAATAGAGCTGTTCAGCTTTTAGTCCAAAAACCCGGAAGAGAATTCGCCATGGTTTCCCTCTGGATTTTCCTATGGGTTTTTAAACTAAATATAATAAGGTCTGTGAATTTTGAAGCCTTAATGAATTACATACTGTTTTTAAAAAACACATGGCGGATTCAAAATTCATGTTTGAGGCATGAAAGTGTGTCATTTGTGTTGTAGAACAAAACCGTCAAGTAATGTTTACCACAGACCTTATTTTATTATTAAGTTTAAAAACCCATAGGAAAATCCAGAGGGAACCCATGGCGAATTTGACTTCCGGGTTCACCTTCAAATCGACGTCACGGCTGAACATTTCTATTGTTTTACTGGTACGCAATAGCAAGAGGGTTGCGTAATGATGTCAAATGTAAAGCAATTTTTCTATATGCAAAAACTCTTAATACTTATTTTCTGTTTTATACAAGAGTCACAAACTCTAGTGATTTGAAGTTTTGGAAATCTCAGTGGGGTGATGAGCTGTTTTCTTCTTACGGTTCTAATTTCTCAGCAGGTGTCCTAACTTTAAAGCACAAATTTAAGGGTAAAATTATAGAGACAATCTCTGATACTGAAGGCCATTTTCTTTTTTTATTGGTTGCTTTAAATGATTTCATCTTTGTAACATTTACAGATTTAATGCTACAAAAAATAACTTCAAATTGTTTAATTCAATAGAAACACATTTAGAATATTTCAAATCTAAATATTCTAACTTGCTTATTCTCTTGGGTGGAGACTTAAATCAAACTTTAAACAACTCTTTGGACAGATCACCACCTAGATTATCTAATGGATCATCAGGCCTTTGTGATTTGATCTCCCGATTTGGCCTAATTGACATTTGGAGGGAAAAACATCCTCACGCTTCACAGTTTACCTGGACTAACAGCTCTGGTTCACTGAGGTCTAGGACTGACTTCTGGTTAATATCTGACTCTTTATTTGATTGTCACTAAGGTTGACATTTTGCCTTCTCCACTGTCCGATCATAAATCCATAATTCTATCTTTTGATAACCCATCTTATTCAAACACATATAGTTCATATTGGAAATTAATCTCTGCTTTATTAGAGGATGAGGAAATTTGTCGATCTGTGATATCTAGGATTCAATATTTTTTTAACAAAGCTCAAGCTGAAGATAATTTTGGTTCTATTTGGGAGTTATTGAAATACAATATTAGGTTAATGCTACTTAAAACTGGTACTCAAAAAGCCAAGCAATATAAATTAAAGGAACTCAACATTGTTAAAAGAATTGTCTGTCTCTCCTGCATCCCCTTTGAAAATGTATCAGTTGTCCAGAAATCAGAATTGGTTGAACTACAGAATTCATTAGATAACTTGATACGTAAAGCAAAGGGTGCTTTTGTTCGAAAGAGGTGGCTGGAAGAGGGAGAACGTGATTCCAGCTATTTTTTTCAAATTAGAGAAACAGTGAAGTCATCTTAATTCTATAAATAGTCTTAATGTAAATGGAGTGGTTTTAAAGAATCATAAAGAAATGTCTAATTATTGTGAAGAGTTTTATAAGACCTTTATTGTCCTAGACACTCTCAACATATCTTGGATTTATTTTTTAACTCCCTTGACACGGACCATATTCCCAAAATTGATGATAATGGCAAGATTCTGTGTGAATCTCCTATTCAAATTAAAGATATCTTTGAGGCGATTGACAAGTTGAAACTAAATAAATCTCCTGGAAATGATGGTCTGACCACAGAGTTTTATAAGAAATTTTCAAATGATCTTTCTCCATTTCTCCTAGAAGTTTATTTAGAAAGTCTTCATAAGGGTACTCTCCCACCCTCTATGACTCAGGGCGTTATAAATTTGATCCCTAAACAAATTTACAAAATATTAGCCATGGTTTTTGTTAAAAAGATTAAATGTGACTCTATTATCTGAGGAAGCTGGGTGCTATTTTTGTTTCTTTCTGTGCTGGCTCCGCCTAGCGGCTGGAGTTTGTTTTGTGGCATGACTCCAAGCAACTTTTGCATTGACGGAAGATCTTTTTTACACTGCGGCCAGATCGAGAATGGACACTTTGGATGACCGCAAAATATCTACATGCTCACATAAAGGACGTATTTATAAAGTTGACGGGCTGAGTAAGTTATAGTGTATTTTTCTTTTCTTTTTCTTTTTTTTTTCTTTTTTTTTTGCGGCCTCTGAGTTAGTTTGGCTCTTGATCATCCAAGGAACCAGGATGCCGGTTTTGTTTTTCGTGCTGGCTCCGCCTAACGGATGGAGCTTGTTCTGCTGTGGATATATCTGTTTGTTCTTTGTGATTATTCCTCCTGCTTGCTGGAGTCTGTTTTGTTGAGTATTTTTATGGGACATTGGAATGATTATGTCATCCGCTGAACTCATAACAGCTGGCTCACTGAACAATTGCTTGTCTGTCCGAGGAAACTGAACGGCTTTATATCAGCTGGAGTTTATTTTGTGGAGGAACACACCTTCGAGATGGTTCTGTGAATGAGTCTACATGTTTTTTCTGTTATTCTGCCTGTTGGCTGGGGTCTGTTTTACAAAATATTTTCTGTTATGTAATTTTGCCTTACAAAATTTGTATAGAAGCACCGGACTTGAGCAATCCGATGGCAAAGTTGTCACGGGGGCTCTCATAGGCGTACATGGACTCTTTGAGTTTTAAGGGATTGACGCCGGTTGGCGCTGTCATGCGTGGGGTTAATGTGCACGTTTTTCTTTTTTCTGTTTGTTTTGTTCGGGTGGAAATTCAGGGTTTGATTGTTGCATTAATGGGGAATGTGGTCTGTATAATCTTGTTTTTGACACACAATTTATTTATTTTTATTATATCAATATGTCAAATGTTAATACGAGTGTACTATCTCTCTCCACATGGAATGTGAATGGGTTGGGGCACCCCATAAAAAGGTGGCACCCTTTTTTCTTAAACGTAAGAAATATGATATAGTGTTTTTTCAAGAAACACATCTTACCCTGCAGGAAGCTGAAAAATTTTGGAAGATATGGGGTGGGCATGTTTTCTTTAGTGCTGGCTCAAGTAAGAGCAAGGGAGTCATTATATTGATTAATAAACATCTACAATTCAAATTTCTCAAACAGATTAAAGATAAATTAGGAAGAGTCATTATTGTTTTAACTGAAATTCAGGGGCAAAGTTTGATTTTGGCTAATATTTATGCACCTAACACTGATGATCAGGGCATTTTTATAGATCTTGAAGGGATGTTGCAAGCCGCTGGCAACCCTCATGATATAATATTGGGAGGAGACTTTAATATTTTGATGGACTCAGTCCTTGATCACAGTGAAACAAAAGTGTGTAAGTCCCCTAGAGCAACACTGACGCTTCACAGGATGTGTAAAAATCTTGGTCTTGCAGATATTTGGTGACTTTTGAACCCATCTGGTAGAGACTATAAATTTTTTTCATCAGCCCATAAGATTTATTCTTAACACCCTTTCTGTTGGTCAGAGTGGATTGTGAGGGGGGTTGTTACACTCGGCGACCTGTATGAGAGTGGAGTGTTGAGATCTTTTGAGAATCTGGGTCATCATTTTGGGATTCCCAGATCTCAGTTTTATAGGTACTTACAGCTGCGCCACATGCTCTGTACTATTTTTGGGAGTAGCACACACCCCCCTAAAGCGGCAGATGCTTTGGGAGAGGTGATTACTGCTTTTGGAAATTTCATGAGGCATCAGTGTATTACTCCCTGCTGGTTTGGAGTCTGGGGGATGGAGCTTTAGCTTCTATCAAGAGATTATGTGAAAAAGATTTGAATTTGATATTGGAGGAAGAAGTGTGGACTAGGGTTCTAAAAAATGTCACGTCTGCATCTAGAGATGCAAGGGTTTGCCTTATGCAATTTAAGATTCTACATAGATTTTACTGGACCCCCTCTAGATTATATAGGCTTGGTCTTAAAGACACACCCAACTGCTGGTGATGCCAATCAGAAGTTGGAGACACAACTCATGCTTTTTGGGGGTGTGTTAAGATTCAAGATTTTTGGATGAAGGTGCAGAGCTACAGTATTTGTTTGACATTTTGGGCACTCAAGTTTTGCTTTGCCCCAGACTTTGTATTTTGGGTGACAGAGCTGTCATAAATTTGGGGGACAAATTTATAAAAAAATTGGGTTTTAACAAGTGTTATGATTGGCAGACAAGCCATTTTAAGGGGTTGGAAGTCCAACAGAGCACCATCATTTCTAGAGTGGTGTACAGAGATGGGGAGGGTGGCAGCGTTTGAAGAAGGGGTATCTAGAGGATTGGGTAATTTGGACTCGTTTATGGGAAAATGGGGCAAATATTTGGCATTTTTGGAGGGCTCTTGGGGAGGGACAGTGGAGAGAGAGATGTAGAGGTTATGTGTGTGAATAATTATATTTTATTAATTATTTTATTTTTTAATATTTGTTTTTAAAATCGTTTTTAAACAACCCCACATCCTTTTGGAATGTCATTCCAAATCATATTTTCAGTTCAGTTGGAGGTTTCCATTTTTTCTTGCGCTGCAGCTATGACATCTCTAAAATACCTTTAACTTTATCTAGTTTTCATAAACAGGCTTTAATTTGTTTGTCCCTAATATATAATTATAATTTTTCTCCACATATTTATTTTATCTGGAACAACAAAAATATTAGATATAAAAATAAAACTTTTTTTTTTTTTTCTTTTCATAATTGGTTTGATAAGAATATACTTTTAGTGAGTCAACTTTTAGATGATAGGGGTGTCCTGCTCACTTACAAATATTTTAGGCAAGAATTCTCTTTTCCAGTACCCCCAAGAGAGTATGCCATTGTTTTTGGTGCAATTCCTGATTCTGTCAAACTTTTAGTAAAGCCTGGCCATAAATGTTTTTTATGCTCTCCTCCTATTTTTGACAAAACTAATTTATTTGTTGACCAATGTCTTTTCAGTAGCATGTCAAACAAAAATTTTTTTTAATTCTTAACAGATCTCAGATTTCTCGACCTGCTTGTGTATGTTTTTGGAATAATAAGTTTAGTGATATAGACAAAAAAAAAAAAAAAAAAAAATCTAATAAAGTTGTTCTCTTATTAAAATTATACATAATTGTTACCCAGTAAATTATAAACTTGCTAAATTTAATAATAGTATTTCCCCCATGTGCTCCTTCTGTCATCAGTTTGAAGAAACAATTATTCATTTGTTTTGGTACTGTACTTATTGCAAAATATTTTGGGTTGACTTTTCAAATTTTGTTAAAAAGTATTTATCTTCAAACTTCTGTATAAGCCAAAAAATTATTATTATTTTTTTTTTTTTGGTGAAGCTTTGAAATTAGTCCCTTCTCATTTTAATTTTATAATAAATTTATTACTTTTTCTTGCCAAATTTTACTTTCATAAGTGGACATTTTCAAAGAAAACTCCTTCCTTTTTTATTTTCAAGAAAGATATTGATATATATATATTTAAATTCTTTAAGGAATTCAAAAAATTCTATTGCATGTAAGACTCTTTCATGGTGTAATGCATATAAGCTAGTATAACAAGCTTTGTCATAATGTAATGTAACCCTCATTGTTCATTGTTTTGTCTTTGTCTTTGTAATTGTTATTGTTATCGCTGCTGTAGGCAGCGTATGCGTTTCGGTTTACTTTTGCCATTATATGTCTGTTTATTTTAATGCAACACCCTGTGTGCCACACACAGCCCTTTTATTATACTGAAACACACAGATATTTATTACTGCATGGCAATGGGATATTGGAAGTCTTTGATACAGTTAGCCATCCTATACGTAGACTATATGTTTAAATAGTCAAAAATGTTATGTAACTAAATTCAGTTATATATATTTGAAAAGTTGACAAAAAATAAAACAGTGATAGCAGTGTCAAAAAAAACAAAAAACTGGTACGCAATATATCAATGAGGAAAAGGTTTTTCCTGCTTAAATTTGGACACTATAACAATATCAATAAACATTTTCCTTATTTTGAAATGTATTTATTTATTAAAAGTTTGTTGCCTCAAGGCAACATTGTACCACAATGGACAAATTGAAACATTTGACATTTTCATACAGAAAGAAGAAATATATTTACTGAAAACATCAATTTCTTTAACCAAACACTTGAACAAACAGATTTATCTAGTTTTTAATGTATTACACATTTCATATTTAAAAAAAGTAACATTTAATATCCAGCTGTTGCTCTCAGGCAACATTGTACCATCGTGGAACACAAGTATTACCAAACCATCATATCATCAAGTTATCATTTCAAAACATTACAATTGTTTCAAGGTAAAACTTTAAAAATCACCATAACCTTATCCTAATATGCACCTTATCCTAATATGCACAAAATCTCCTTCCTCACTAATGGCACCTCCCTGATTGTGAAAGTTGAGGAAGCAATTCCTCTCAACAGAAAAACACTGGTAGGTAGCACATTTTGAGCACTGCACTTTTACAATGCCTGAACAACCTGGGTATTTGCATCACCCTTTTCTTTCACCCCAAACAGACAAAATTGAAAGAAAAGGGTGCTGTCTGATCTAAGCAAACCAGCGTTGATGGTCGTGGTTCTGCAGGGGTTTTTGGACGCTTTTCAGGCTGTTCTTCCTCACTGTGCTGTGATGGTCTCCACCTTCTCTTCAAGGCCTTCCTCTCCATACAGAGACATGCTGCAACTTCATCTTTGAATTTTGCATGGCTGCACACATCCTTTGGGGGGATGTCACAGTCTCTGCTGTCTCTCCGGTAGAGGAGCCAGGCCTCAACAACAGTCAGATCAAACATGTGGAAGACCACTTTGTGATACCACTTTTTGGATCGAATCTTTGTTCAGTAGAGGGCGATGAGGGAGTCCAGTAGATCAACCCCTCCCATCCCTTTGTTGTACATGGTGACAATGCTTGGGCATTTCACCTGGACTGTTGTCTTCCTTTTTTTGTCCCATCTCATCACAGTGGTTGTTGGATTCGCTGAGGCAAAGGTGGAGAGGAGAATGACTGCACGATTATCATGCCATTTCACAGCCCTGAGCGTAACCCCATTATAAATGGTCTCCTTTTCCTCAAAAGCCCCCCTTCCTTTCCATTTCATGTCTCAATCAATGGGGAGACAGCATCTAGCCAGACGACTGGTTCTGACTGTGCCAAGGCAGTGAATCTTCCTCTTTTCCAACAACATCTGCAGGTCAACACTGGAGAACCAGTTGTCGAAGAACAACTTCTGGGAGATGTTGTCTGGAATGATGCTTGAAAGGGTTAGCACTATGTTGCCACTCACGCCTATGTCAGGCTGCCCATTGCAGGGAGAGATACACCCAATGTACACCTCAAAGTTGTAGACTATGCCACTGTTATCAGCAAGAACAAAGATTTTATATCCCCAGCATTTTGGCTTCTTGGGAATTTTTCCCCCTTGAATGGGACAATTTGTTCGTCCACACAAAGATTTCCATCAACTGAGATTGCTTGGAACTTCTCCAAGAGGGATGTCAGCAGTGGGCGCACCTTGTACAGCTTGTCATAAGCTGGGTCTCCAATAGAAGACCCAGCCAACCTAGTATGCCTGGTATGGCCTTATGTGATTCCATTATGGTACAATGTTGCCTCGAGGCAACATGCAGTTTTTTTGTAATGTCCTATGATACATTTGATGATATATAAATGTAAAGTTTTTGAAAATACTTCTTTACTTACCAATGAAGGTTGTAAAAGTGGACAAAAATGAGTGAAAAATTCACTTTTCTTTGGAAAAAATATGGAGCCATGTGACGTGCACATGTGCTGAAAGAGGAAACAAAATGGACCCCTGTGGGTCATGTGACCACTTTTTTGCATTTTCATTGGTTAGTATTTGAGTTCTCCCCTGAGATTGCATTGACCAATTAAATGGGTGTCTCATGTAAAATACGCTGGCTACCACCCCTGGAATTCGCTAGTTCGAATCCCAGGGCGTGCTGAGTGACTCCAGCCAGGTCTCCTAAGCAACTTGGCCCAGATGCAGGGAGGGCAGAGTCACATGGGGTAACCTCCTCGTGGTCGCCATAATGTGGTTCGTTCTCGGTGGGGCGCGTGGCGAGTTGGGCGTGGTTGCCTCCACATGCGCTATGTCTCCGTGGCAACGCGCTCAACAAGCCACGATATAAGATGCGCAGGTTGACGGTCTCAGACGCGGAGGCAACTGTGATTCGTCCTCCGCCACCAGACTGAACTGAATCACTACGTGACCACAAGGACTTAAAAAGCACACTGGGAATTGGGCATTCCAAATTGGGGAAAAAAAAAAAAAAAAGTTTTTTTTTAAAAAACTAAAACTAAAATAGGCTATGTTGCCTGGAGGCAACACGGTACCATAGAGGGTTAAAATTTGCTGAAAAGCCTAAGTAGGCGGTTAAGTGCAGGCGTAGATGTAACGAGAGGAGTAGATTTTCTTTTGGTTATTGTGATGGTTGGTGATGGAGGACCATGTACCCTCAAAATGTTCACATGTAACCTACACCACTGGTTTAATGACACTCTATTGTAACAGCTTACTCCATAAAGTGTAACAATATGTCCCGCCAAAAGGTCAACGTGTGTTCAATGAACTGTATCTTTTTTCCTTTGCAGTGAAGGTGAAAATGTACAGTAGCTTTTTTGTAGCCAAGACTTTAAGGTATGTGGCTATGCAGAAATTGACTTTGAAAAATAAACCTACCCTTACAAATGTTCACTGCAGTGAAAAGTGTGACAACTAGCTACGGTCTCCCAATACCTCAACTCACATTGCTAAAATGTGGTTTTAAAGTCCTTACCTCAGAAGTTTCCTCAGGTGTCCAGTAAGAGTGGAGAAGCCCAGATAGAGCTCTCTTAGCTCAGTCAGTTCACTCATCAGCTCACCCAGAACTCCCAAGAGGTCCACATCCTCTGGACCCAACCTGTGTACATTCAAAGCCTGTGCTGGAAACGTGAGTGAGCGCAGCTGAGGGAACTTCAGCTTGGAGAGCATTACCTCAATGTGTGGAGCCTCCAGGTGTACATTGTGCACCACTTCCAGCTTCTGCAGGCCATGTGGTTCCACTAGCTTCAGCAAATAAAAGAGATTCTTGAGGGCCAGTGAGTCCACACGTAGGCCTACAAAGTGCAGCTTTAATGGGCAATGTCTGTGCAGCAACAGAGCCTGTGCTACCACCTCGTAGTTCCTTCCTGTAACAAAGGCATCAAGACGGACATCTACCTCCACATCAAAAGCTGATGGTGCTGCTTGGCCAGCCTGCATGGACACCATAGTCTCATAGCACATGCTAGTAAGCAGTTCGGTGCGTGCCCAGCGACCAAGCGTACGGCTGCATGGACAGACCTGGTGTTCTGTGTCTTGAAGACCAATCATATCTACAACACGAAGCATTTTTGCATAAGTGCTTGGCGCTTGAAGCACATAGTCCTTCAGACCTTTTAGAAAGGCCTCCAGACAGATTCTGCAGGTGCGGGAAGTCAGATCATCTGGACAGTCCACTGTTCTGCCCAGTAACTTGCGCAAGTTGAGCTCTGTGAGAGGCCACGTCTGGACCAAATCATGGAGCACTGTGGGCTCCTCACGCAGATAGCTGGCCTTGAAAAGGACTGGGTAGAGATTGTAAGACAAGCAATTGAGGCTCTTACATGCATTTGGGCCATTCTGAACGAAGCCCTCTGCCGCTAAAAACTTGAGGCTCTTCATAGCTGTGCTTGTCAGCTCCTGAAATGAATCAAACTTCTTCTTTAGAGCTGTCAGCCTTTAAGAGACGTGGTGTGTTTCTCTGCCTTCTTTGCAACAAAATATATATGTGCGTCAACCCTTGGTAAGAACAGAACCTGAAGGCAGTGTTGCCTACTGAGTGAGAGAATGAGGTGGGAGGTTGTTGAGAGGGGGGTTGGTTATTTATAGAAGCAGCTGTCTCATACTAGCAGACTGGCTAACAGGCAGAGGTTAAATAGCAATTACATTTTGGAAACCAAATAGAAGTCTCTTGACTATACTCATTGAAGGACAATGGAGACAACAATTAGCACAATGCAATTATTCTGTGGCTACAGTAATAATATGGCTTAATCATTGTGATTGATTTAAAATGGACTTTATTAAAGGGTTAGTTCTCCCAAAAATGAAAATTCTCTCATCATTTACTCTCATGAAATCACAGATGTGTATGACCCTCTTCTGCAGAACTCAAACTAAGATTTTTAGAAGAATATCTCAGCTCTGTTGGTCCATACAATGCAAGTGAATGGTGACCAAAACTTTGGGGTGAGAACAGACCAAAATGTAACTCATTTTTCACTGTACATATTAACAGCAGTCTCATGATTTCAAGCTTGATTACATTTCCTATGGTGCTATCTAGCGCTCTGCGCATGCACTACTAAACACTAGGAAGTTTAATCGAGCTTGAAATCATGATCCTGCTTCTGATTTATGAAGCACTTTGAGTTACACTTGATGTAAGAAAGGATATATACAAATAAAAGTTATATTACTATCATTATTATTATCTAGTAATCTGCGATTAACTGAGAAAAAAAAATTTTTTTCTTACTCAAGCTTTTATTTTTCTTGGTACATTATGTGTTTTTCTGTCGTTTTTAACAATGTCAGGACTTCAACATGCCATTTTCTATGATAATATAAGCAGCCATATTCAGAACATAAACATGGAATATAGTTGTAAAGACTATCTTTGGTTTAAAAACACTGACTATTTCTATAAAATAAGCAAGCTTACTCTTAAAAATACATTAATAAGAACATTGACATATGAAATGACTACATAAAACTGGTCATATCTATATAGAATATAATCCTGAGGAAAAAATCTTCAGTTTCAAAGGCTCCTAAATTTGAGAGTTATCTTGCAACTCATAAACCCAAGTATTACAATTACTTTTAGAACTAAGCATATACTAAATACTAATATGCTATATTTTTCAAACCAAAAAGGAAACCCAAATGTATTATATCGAAATCGGAGCTCTGAAATCTTGGATAAAACCAGTTTGAGCTTAAAGCTTAAGTGTGTAACTTTCTATGTTAAAACATTTCCTCATATCCCAGTTTAATATGCAAAGACAACTGTAAGTTAGCCATTTGTGGGTTAATTTTCTCGAAAAGAGTAAACACTGTGTCTCTGTGGTCCGACAAAAATGCTGTTTGTTTTGAGCAACCCGTCCAGCCTGACACAACAACACTGACACAACCAATGGCATGAGTTTGGGGCGGGACTGTCTGTTTGTTTTAACAACAGCAGACAGGGGGCCTATTCACAAAACAAACGTTTATTTTTTCAATTCCATTGGATGGTGCAGAAATTACACACTTCTGCTTTAACAATTCCATTTAGAACCACAAGAGGGAAGCACATAGCAACATAATGGGTGTGAATGCAGATGCCGTTTATATATATATATATATATATATATATATATATATATATATATATATATATATATATATATATTATTATTATTATTATTATTATTATTATTATTAAATATATGTGGTCCAGCCCCTTTTCTTGTGGAAATGTTCTAACTGTGTGACAGATGAACCACAGTTCCTCTTTGTATGTAGAGAACAAAATTAATGCTACCTTCAAAAAGGTATCAGAGTTTGCTACTTTGTCACTCATTTTGGTGCCACTCACTGAAACTCCCATGACCTGAACTTCAGAACTCTTATGCTGGGTGGTAATGGTGATGATGATGGTGATGATGATGCTCATGGTGATGATGGTGCTCATGCCTTTGAGGAATGGGCATAAAGCCCCCAGCAGGGACAGATGGCCCAGGCTGCAACTCTCTGTCCAGGCCCTGGTTGCCTCTGGAAGGTGGTGTGGTCTCACGGGCCCTGGCACGGATGCGTTTGCTGGAGCTATACAGCAGAGGAGGCTGCATTTGCTGCTGGGATGGTTGGCACCAGGTCACAGGGTGATGCACATGGAGTTTACTGGGTTTGGTTGCGGCTCCACTGCCACCGACAGACTTGCTGCGGTTGTGGAGTGACCTGAGGAAAGGAATGGACCTACCAGAGGACTCCACAGGGCTAGAGGTCTCAGTCTGAGAGTGACAGTGATGGCCACAGGATGGGCTGTCCTGCTTCTGTTTCTCAGCAGATGGTTCTGAAGATACAAGAGTCAGATAAATCATTAAGAAAGCTCGAAAATCTAGTCTTTAACCAGACCTCATTGAACACTCAGAGAGATGCAATTACCACATTTTTTTAACTGAACTGTAATAGCTGAATGCAACCAAGAGCATTTGAAAGGACATTGTAAGAGCAGATCTGCACGAGATGGAGATGAAGAAACCAGAAACAACTTGTTGCTTAATGTTTGATCATAGTTAAATTACAGTATGTAAAACAGTGTTGAGTTTGGTTCAACACTCATGTCGGCAATTTTTCCTGACCTTTATGAAAAATACACAGGGGCTATTTTATTCTGGAAAAAAAAATAAAAAATTCAAGATACCAGCTTCAAATCGGGAGGTGTAGTTCTCAATCCCAGCCAGATCTAGATAGTGGTTCCTACGTTCTGTGTTTTCATCAACAGAATAGTGCTTTCTGTCTGGATCACCCAACTGACCTGACCTCTGGCCTCTGACAGGGGAAAGAGAAAGAAAAACTCTTTTTTTTTCTCGTATTTTTATTCCTGTACATAACTCATATTATATTATAGTCTTGTAAATCTATAGAACTGTTATCATTTTGTTCCACTGGGTAAATAATTAATTAAGGGGCTTCTTGCATCAAAGAACCTGCATCAAAAATATGGCACACGCTTGGCTATTAAAATGCCTCAGTCCTGCTTACCTAATTTGAATATGATGGCTTTCTGCACACTGTATTGTTCCCTCCCTTTGATCTCGCTCTTTATGAGATATACCAATGTCCCGATCTTAAGGATTAAGACAAAAGCAAATTTAAGTCAGTAATATTGAATTGTCATCACTATCTCTGTACAATAAACAAATAGTACCTTCACAAATCAAATGAGACAGTATAATCATGAAAGTTCCAGGTTCAGTCCACCTTTTCTGTTGCCTTTGGTTAATGGGGTGACACTCAGCTTCACACGCAGAGTTGTGCCATTGCTAAGAACCATCTGTTTAACTGAAGCCTCCACCACCTCATAGATTGCATGCATCAAGCTCAACATATTCTGCAACAAAAACATAGAGAGAAACTCACCAATAATGTCTTTTTGTACCATTGTAATAACAAAATAGTGGACTGCCATTTGTTTAAGCATTACCTCTTTGGTCACTTTGCCGTTGCTGTCAAAATCGCACAATGTGATCATCCAATCATGAAGATTTTCTTCCGTAGACACATTACACTCCACATCCTGATATCAACACCACAAAAACGTAAGAAAAAGATATTTGCTCCCATTTTGGTATCAAAATGACAAAATGTTTATAAGTCAAGATACAGTGGTCCGCAAAAAGTATTTATACACTTTTGGACACTTAAAAATATATGAATATCATTGCATTAGAAAACAAAGTATCAAACCATCTGCAAATAAATTATGCTAGAGCTTTTCTCAGAAATACCTTCAATCTTCCTATTTATGTTTGCTATTACCTTTACCAGTGCTCGACATTAACGCTTGGCCGGGACAAGTGGATTTTTGAAGGCGCAAGTAAAAGCGAATTTTACTTGCCTCACCAGACAAGCAGACTGTTTAAAACGTCAATAACAAAAAATATAACCATATATATTTGTGATAGCCTAGGCCTGTCACTATTAGAAAGTTCATATTTTTATTCTGCTGTTGAAAGTAATCAAGAGCACGTAATTTTATAATTCGCAAGCGATCTAGTAACAGCTGTGCCCTGTTTGATTGACAGGCAGCATATGTGTGTGCTGAATATGCGCGTTACGAAAATGCTCGTGCTAATGCGCACCTGAACGGTCAAATACATTTCAAAATTCCACCAAAATGCCATCTTGGTGAGGTATTCTAGTAAACAGAGAGAGTAATATCTAAAGTGAACATAAACAGCAGAGGAAAAAAGCAGATTTGTATTAAAACATCGGACTTGTAGATGTAAGCTAATAAACCTGCTGCCGTCTAGTGTGTCATTATAATAATCAAACAACCGTAACAAGAAAATGAGAAAACACTCACTGCTCTTGACTGAATTACTTTAGTAGCTTTAAAAAGTATTAATGTATTTCATTCTGAATGTTTCCTTGAATACTTGATAGCCTACTGCTGTTAAAAACGTTTAAAGCTGTTAAAAAAAGCACTGAATTTTCTTAATTTGTATATTTTGTTCTATTATTTTTAATCTATTTCTATTCATTGCTGTTTTTTATTGTTATTTTATTACTGACTGTTTACTAGTCTTGAATAATTACTTAAGAACTTGAAACAATTCTTCCATAACATATTAATTAGTGTTATTATTTGTTGTGGTATTAAAGCTGGTATTGAGAATCATCAAATTTCACAACCGACTACTGAAATTTTTATATTGTGATAATGTATAGCCTTTATTGTACATGGCAGATCTTGTTGCAATAACATGATGAAAAACTAGATCTCATTCCATAGAAGTGTGAGAACCCCTGCTGTAAATGATGGCAATGGAGACTTTTCTTTATTTGACTACCATACATAACATAAAATAATTTTCATATGACAACTGCCTCCTCCCCTACCCAGTGCAGTTTACATTTCTGTCGCAAGGAATTGAGTTGATTGCATAGGTACACTATTAGGTTGGGCATCGGTCATAATTTTAGAAAAATATACAACATAAACTTTGACATGTTACTTGAGCATGTAACTTAAATGTCCTTTTTTCTCTCCGGACAAGTAACTTTTTACTCATACAAGTGAATGACCAATTTACTTGTCCGGAGGACAAGCACACAACAATGCTTAATGTCGAGCCCTGCTTTAACTAACTGGTCACAAGGTCATTTAGGGGATGCACAGTATAAAATCAGTTCCCCTCAGGTGTCATTGCAGAGTAACCACAGGTGTAGGTCATCACATTCATAAAACATTATGGATATGTTCCACTAATGTTTGACAACCAGAAACTGTCCAAATACTTTGTCTTAATTTTGAATGTATCAACTATTTTATTATCTGAAACCTTTTTTCTGCTTTATTTGAAAAGTGTACTTTTGCTTTCTTTCTTTAACCTTCTGAGACCCAAGTGTGACTGCTGTGTGCATTTTATATTCCCATTTTTGATTTGTAACTAGTAGCCCCTAAGAAACATGCACAAAAAAAAAAATAGTTTTCCAAATAATGGATGGATTAGTCACATATGTGGGACTAAGTTGTGAAATTTCAAATAATTCCAAGCTATGGAAAGTCAGATTAGTTTAATCAAAATGTTTATTATGTTTCCAGGAGTGTTGGTTATTCGTGTTTCTGAGACGTTACAGGCATTACATCAGAAATTAGCATAAATAATTCTGATTCAAAGTAATGGCCAGCATCATCCAATCACTGCCAACCATGTTCAAATAAAATTTACCATGACAAATTCTGAATCTATGTACTGATTACAATTGTCCCATGTCAGCCAAACATGTTGAGTGGTCCAAACATCATCTGCACCCTGAAACTGAACTTTTGACCGGATGTTAGGAGCACTTGGCTGTATAGGAAAACTATAGGATGCTCCCTTATTAGGGATTGACTTAACCTCCAGTGTGCTGTGTCTGCACTGGTCTCAGAACAGTTTGAAATTTTCATCCTAACTCTGTATACAGCCTCTGAAAGCAACATTTTCCAGCTTTTGGATGCATCCATTGATTCTCAATGTGATAACGCACAGTGAATATAGGATACGTGGTTGTAACAAGGTTCAAGGAATGCATGGGAAGGAGGAAGCTGGGGCCAGCTTGACAAAACACGTAGACATTTATTGCACATACACTTTTCAGTGTCACACAATAAGGCTTTTCAGCTGTAACATTCAACACACAGACAGGTCCGGTTTGCTTTTCAGCGGTCCCTGACACACACAATCACATCAACACTCGCACACACAGCTCTGTGCGTCTCTCTCTCTCCCCATCTGCTGCGGTCTCCTCTCCTTAAATACTCCCACCGCCCCTCACTGGAACGCGAGCCAGTGAGGCGCACAGGTGGAACTCGTTCACCACTTATCTTCCCGGCCTCGCTCTGCCCAGACGCCGCTCAGCCCCGCCCTGCTTGCCACAGTGGTCATTGTGTTTAACAGCGTGCTGTTTCGCGATAAACCGACGACATTTTTAAAATGGCATACTGGATGAAACAACAGGCTCTACTCTTTTTACTCAAACAGGTTTTAATGTAAAAACTTAATGAGGTTTCTTACCAGATGTAGTTTTGTTGCCGTTCCTCCCAAAGACAAACTCCGCTGTGATCGGTGCCATGTTGTTTTGTCACATGACTCGGTTGGTCGAAGGTTTAACCCTTTAATGACAGCCTAGAGTCTCCTGAATTTTTGCTTTAAAATAAATTATGCATAGCCTATAGTAAAGCCAAAACATAATACCCACGCATGTGGGCACTGGTCTCAGTAGGTTAAAAATAAGTCACTTGGTTTGGTATTTTGTTATACTGTGAAAAGTCATTCATAAATTTTTAAATGTGGCATAAGTGTCCAAATATTTTTGGGGGCAACTGTATCTTAAAACTTGGAAAACAATTCACTCATAAAACTGAACTTAAATTCAAATTGAGGACTAAATCTACAAAGTTAAGTCACATATATTCATAAACGTGTAGTTTTCTCAATGGCAGACACCTACATCTCTTTTTCCATTTCTCCTCGGTGCACCTTTGAGTGGTTGCTGTCTTTCGTTTTCAGGAGAAGAAAGGAGAGGTTTGGGACTCTCTGTTACTCTGTCTGGTGGCAGTGTTACTACAAATAACAGAAAATGTTAATAGATGCATCTCAGATCTCTACTAAAGTTCTATAAACAGTTATACACGTGTGTCCAAAGCTCATGTTTTCATATGAAATCCAAATTTTTTGGGATATTTAAAATGAAATATTAGTAGTTTAAATTACTTTGCTTCAAACAAAGGCACTGATTGTGAATAAGTTTCCTTTCAAAGCACAAATTACCCTCAAGTGAACAGTAATGATCTTCTTTTGGATCTCTACCACATCGATTCTAGAAGATAAAAAAAGAGGAAAAGCGGCAAACCATTAAAACTTTGAACATCCAAAGAAAACACTGGTTTCTACGACAGCTAGTGTGCACAGTAAGAGACCAACATCATTTAATTAGAAATGTGATTAAATGAGAAACCATATAGACAATTCATGCTAGTTCTTTTGAAGGTTATTGCAATTCTTAAAAGTCTCTAAAATATACACATTCACACTCAAAGATTGATGAACATGATTGACACTTTTTTGCATTGTAAATCACTTTTCTGTATAATTTGCACAGAAACCCTGTAGTAATCTTGAAAACCAGCCTCCATAATGAATTCACCAGCAACCAGAAAAAAATACTTCATTCTTTGCACTCCTGTGGTCTTAAGCACAATTGTTTCCAGACACATTGCACAGTTGAGGGAGGAAGTGAACTGCCCTCCATGACAAAACATCGTCTCTAATCCACCACGCCACAATTCTCTCTCTCTTCCACTAGCATATTGGGTGAGTAGGTCACTTAAAAACAACTGCATGTATGCGGGCAAAGCATCAGATCAAATTATCAGCATGTTCACCAGTATCCAATACAAATAAAAGAAAAAGGGATAGGACTTCTTTTTTCTGTCATGTTCCATGCTATTGCAGAGCTTCAATGGGTGCCGTGCACCCACAGCCAGCTAAGCAGATTTAGTTTTTTATAGTATAATTATTTGTTATAAAATAATGTCATGAATAATTTTGGACCATTTTCTAACAACTTTTTTAGATACGCTTATCCAATTTCTTGCACTAACGAAAAGGCAAGCTCCACTCCTGATTGAATTAGTTTTATTTAGATTCTATTCTATTTTTTTTTTCCTGACTGTAATGGAAGCCAGTTTGTGAGGAAAGAAACTGAAATGTTTCAACAAAAATTATAGCTGAACATCAATTTGCAATTAAATTATATTATATTTGAAGGGTTTGCAGTATGAAGCGTTTACCCATGTTTCCATTGATCATGGTATAAATAATGGGGGGTTTGTACTTACTTGTTTTGACTATTGAACCCACAGCACATATATCTGTTACTTTGAAATTAAATAGTTAAAGTGGAGAGTTCACAAAGTAGAATTCCCTACATCAGGCCTATTCAACTGGTGGCCTGTGGGTCAAACACGGCCCGTTTGAGGTTGTCAACTGTCTTAGGGGCTGTTCACACCGAATATGTTTGGTGTCTGAGCGCACTGTTTTTTTATTTTTTCCTATGTAAACTTGCGCTAGATGGAAGTCGCGCCAGGTCTCGTGCAGGAGTGCCAAATTTTTTTGATGCTTTCAGAGGTTGCGCTAAAAATAATTCATTATCCGTATTTTTTGACGAAATGGGAAGATGAAATCACTCAAATCATGGATGACTAACAAGCGTGAGTTCGGAGAAACAGAAAAATTCTATTCATTAATTTGGTCAAGAAAACATTCGATTTGAAAAGTCAAAAGTTTAAATCATTGCATCTATAAAAAAAAACTTTACTTTTACTGTTCAATAAAAGTTTAATCTGATGTATTTTCTCAGTTATGGACCAATTTTAAAGCAGTTTTTAGTCGATTTTTTGTCTGAAGTTATCTGTTTGTTGTTTTTTCAGAATTTCCTGCTGGAAAATGTTTCTCTTATAAGCAATATTTTTGGCCTACTATAACACAATATCTGATAGAAGCTTTTCATTAACAAAATATTCTGACTTGGCCCGCATGCCCTGGAGATTTTTTCCATCTGGCCCACTTGTCTATGAAGTTGAATAGCCCTGCCCTACATGATATAGACATGGTGTTAATAAAGCCAGCTATAACATCATGCACCACCATAAAACCAGATATTTAGTTACAAACTCTCATTAAGTTTAACACCCCCACAGTGTTCTCATTTAAGACCAGATGTGGAAATCACATGTTACTTAACAACTGCATTAGAAGTAAATCACACAACTACCTACTGCTGGCTGAAACCTTCTTTTATGAGCCAGAACAATGAATATATCAGCAGAAAACATCTTTAGAACACACAGTCAGCTTCCCCTGGGAATGTACTGATTTAAAATCACACAACACACAATAATAAATACATAACATAAATAAAGTCTTCTTAAGGGGATAGTTAATCAAAATGATAATTCTGACATCATTTACAAAACCACATGTTGTTCCAAACCATGAATTTCTTTCTTCCATGAAACACCAGAAGAGAATGTCCAAGCTGCTCTCTTCCATACAGTGAAAAAAAGCATCATAAAAAAGCATCATAAAAATAGTCCATACAACCTGCACGCTATTTTCCAAGTCTTGGTCACCATTCACTTTCACTGTATGGAAAAAAAAAACAGACTGAATATTCTGCTATAAATAAATCTTTTTGTTGTTGTTGCACGGCAGAAATAAGGTCAAACAGGTTTGGAAAAATATGAGGATGAGTAAAACTTTTTTATTCTACTAAATCCCATCTTGTCCTAGCAAGAAATTCTAAAAGCAATTGCAATATCTCTGCATCATATGCTGAAAGCAGAACTTGCAGCCTGACAGAGTGCTGAAGAACAGAGTCCAGAGGAGAAGTGTGCTGAATGATCTGTCTGTCTGCCAATGGTTTCTTCCATCATCATGGCCAAGCCTCTGCCACGCTCTACCTGCTCTAGTGCCTTTCATGTGGGCTCAGATTACCAGCTCTGTGGGTTTTTTTCCTGTCACTGTTCTAGACACCCCCCATCCCAACTCCTATTCCTCTTCACCACCCACTCACACTGCTGTCTGTGCCCTCTAATGAGGTTCAGAACAGTGCCTGGCTTTGTTTCATCACTCTTCCGGTCACCAAACACCTGGATAGAACCCTTATTACATGGTGAGAGAGAAAGAGATAGATAGATAGAGAGATAGAGAGAGAGAGAGAGAGAGAGAAACAACATGTTGTTTGATCATCACTGAGCCAAGTCATTTGGGGTATGGCCAAGTCTCAAAGTACTACAATATCTAACACCATATGCTAAAAATGTTTAGGTTGAACTAGACTTAGATTTAATCTTTTGTGGTCTTGGAATAAACTCAAACACAATCCAGCATCACCATGCTTTCCATGTTTAGATGGGCATTCATTCAAGATAAAAATGCATTATGGTCAACATTTTTGTATTTCTCCCTTACCCAAACTCACATATTTTTTTAGTAATAAAGTCAATAATACTTGAAGAAAGTTATCTGTTAGCATTTCTATTGTTCTCAAAGTTTCACAGCTGCCACAAAATTATTTAACCAAACACCTTAGCCATAAAGCAATGTGACTAATTACTCTGGAGCCACAGAAAAAATCTGTTTGCTATTTGGAATGGACTGATGGCAAACAACCACTTAAGACAGCCTAGTAAGTACTATAAAAAAATCTCTAAAGAATAAACCACACATCAGGCTAAGTAATACATGTTCTCCAGGCATGTCTAAGCAAATTACTTGTTTTTCTATCAGATAAATGACAAAACTTTTGCATGAGTTTGTTCTTCATAAGAATCAAGGTCACTAAAAGAGGACAAAAGACCATTGTAAGAGCAATATACTGTAAGTCTAAAAACTATTCTTGGTTCTCCTTTCTGGTGAAATCAGTTTATCTGTTACTTTACAACTCTGGATTTCCTTTCCATATTTTGACTGTTAACAGTATAGATAAAGTATAGATAAAGTTAAAGTTTGTTTAAATAATTTGAGCAAACATTAAGTATAATTGTCACCCCGTGCTCCCTATTCTAAAGAGGCATGGATCACAGCCTTCAGCAAACGCTCCCCTCCTTAAGCCCTTTGAAGTGGGGCAGAGAGAGGAAAAAAGGTGAAAGGGTTCTGTGAGCTTTGCAATCTTTCAAGTGTTTTTTATGACCCAGGCTGCAGGATCCTGCTATGAAAGAACAGTGATCTAATTAAGCCTAAAAAAAACCTGGAGATAGAAAAGTGGCAGAATTCCATAGCGTTCCCTTTATCTCAGAGTGATAAAGATGACATTTCTGTGGGTAAATTAAAATGAATGAGAATTGGACTTTGAAATGTATGATGGCAATATCTGAGATACTCGCTTTCATTATGTTTTCATAAGAAGCACTATCATAACACTTAATATTACAAAATAAATCTAAAAGATACTAGCCAGGACGAATTTTTCATTTGGGCAAGCAAGGAGAGGTGCAAGATTTCCTATTACAGATTTCCGATTACTATTGGGCCAAATAAGAGCAACTGGGGATTGAGGCTGGCTCAGTGTCAAAGGCAGAGTTTCGCTGAGTCAGGTCGCACTTTTCACCAGCAAAGACATAAATAAGAAAAAAAACAGCAGCTTCAGTCTGAAACCTCAGTTTGAGCTTCCCTCTTGCTTGTGAAATGGGCAGGGTGTGTGACGTTGGCACCAGGGTGGCGTATTAGGGGCGGGTTTTAGGGCAACACTGCAGGGCTATTGGCCTGATGGTGGTAATGCAGATCGATTTTGGTCTCGCGGCTCAAGGTTCGAGGATATTGGCCCCAGCTGACCAGTTGATAGTACTGGCTTGCACTGGCCCAATTATAGAAATGCAGCTAGTGACTCAAGCCATGGCTATTCCAATGAAATGCAAGTTACATCTGAAGCTATCAGATCTCATGGCTCTGAAAATTTGGTAAACACACTGGAGCCAATGCAAAAATGTCTGATGGGAGATGACGCTTGTCAGTTGATTCGGCATAATGTGGCCGATCCTAGGGTACTGAAATTATCAGACAACATGCCGACTTGCCGTGTGATCATGTAGGCCTTGCAACTTATTCACCTGAATGTGCCATTTGTGATTACTATTTTTGAAGGTCTACCTATATAACTACTACAGGTACTTGCCTAGCACTTGCGATGAAAAGTATCACGGTGAGAGTCCAATGGACATGCGAGCCGAAAGTGTCATAGGAGCACCACAAAATTATGCGGTTGCTTAAGCAATTGCGTTTTCCATGTCAAATTTGCTTTTTATAACAATATCGGTCATGTTTAGGTTTAGGGTAGAAAGGTCAGTTTTGTTGATTTGCAACTCAATAGAGCATTAACTCTCAAAACCTCATATGTTTGAGATAAAAAATTTAATCGCTTTTAGCACCAAACAGTGGACATTTTACCTCGGAACTGCCACAATACGTGTAAGGAATCATGCCAAAAATGTCGGCAGTCACGTAATTTTCTGCCTTTTTCCCTCTCTGCCACATCAAGTCTCTCAGGTCGGTCTTTATCTCTATCAAACGTTAAAAATAAATCCATAACATTGCACATTGCACTCTGCTAACCAGTAATCCGTTTTACGAGCTGATAGGGTAGTTGTCACAACAGCACGGCTAAATGCACTATCTAGTAAGTTGCTCTGGCCCTAACCACCAACCCTGATCTCTGAATAAGATGTTTAATGCACACAGTATCACCACAATAATACAATTCCTTTTCCCAAACCACTGATCTACATTTTGCAACTTGTTTCCACCAACCTCCGTCATACCACTCCTCCCACTAACTATACCTCCTTTCCTTCTTCCAATCACTTCCCCCCATTTTCCCAGCACAGCTTCCCTCTGTTTTCAAAACCAATAACAGATGTGTGGTGGGGCTGTGCTCAAAGACCCTGCTGTTCTGGCTGCCGGCCATATGCATTTCACACAGTGATGAAGGCTCCAGGCTTAACTGAGAGAATGAGAGCAAAGGAAAAAGAGGGAAGAGAATGTTGACCCAAACCATTTACATACAATGCTGAGAAATACATTGTAGTGTAGATTGGATCAGTCAGTGCTTGGTTACATTGAAAAATTGAGCAGCACTGAGTAGACTGACAGTCTATGTGGTATAAAATGTGAAAATACAGTGCGATATGATTATTAAAGATTTTATGGTGTTGATTTGTTTTGACTTGTCCAGTATGAGCCACCGACTAATGAATGCTAATTTCAGCACATATCTAATCAGCTTCTTAGTACTTCAAACAGAGTAAGTCATTGCAATATCGGGTCATACAAATAATTGTAAAGCTATATTTTGCATAACAATTACATAAAGTAGGCCTACAAATCAAAGGAAAACATGTTAATAACTTTCTTTGTTTGAAATAACAATTAATATCTCAAATTATATAGTGCTTAACAGATCGGTAGCCTGCTTATTGTGTGTACCAATTTGAATACAGTATAGCCTATAAATCAATATCTCAAGACATATCTATTTTAATGTACTTTACCTAATATTCTGTTAAGCAAAGTCATATAATGTCAAAGTTTGCTGATGTTTTAATAAAAGTTATGATAATGTGTTACCAATGAAAGATGTGACTCATCAACCAATCATTACCAAGAAAATAAAACATCGAAACTGCACAGTTTCTTCAGTAAAACAGTGATAAGAAACAGGTCTAAACATTAGGACTTACATATAGAAGAAATTTGGTCTTCTTACCTGCTTGTCTGCGTTTCTGTCTACTTCGCCAACACAGTCTGCCTCGTTGAAAGCACCTCCTATTACAATACAAATATTTATTCTAAAACAGTTTTTATAAAATATGGCAGAAATAAGTCATGTAGCGTATCACATTACCTTCTGGATTTTCTCTCCGTTTAGATGCTGGAAAAGAAGAAAAGAAATTAGTATAAATACTCCATAATACGTCTGGCATGTCGAAACGCAAACTGTCTTACCATGTTTCGATTGCAACTTTCCCATTTTTATTTCTCTTGTCGAATTTGGAAAGAGTTGTACTTTCAAGAAAATCTATGACATCTTCTGTGCCATATTTTGAGTGGGATTGGATATAAATGTTTCCATTTAAGTCTGTCCATATTATTATTGGAGGCTCAGAGGAAGTTTATGAAAATCATCTGCTCCGTGAGAATCTGCAATGCACTCATTCTTAATGGAGGAAGCGCAACTCAAAAGACTCACCCTCCCCTCGACGACGTAAGCCTTCTTTATTTTTATTTTTTTTTTTATTTTTTTTTCCTGGTAAATATTTTTTTAAATACATTTGCATGGGAATTCTGACCAACCTTCGGCCATAAAAAATATTCCTTAATTACATTTAAGGAAAATTTTATATGTTTACTGTGAAATTAACATAAATGTAATTACGGATTTTATTTATTTATTTATTTATTTTTAGATTGTATTCTAACGCTTTCATCCCAGCTAACAATTTTGATTCCCAGAGCGTTCTGGGAACATTAGTTTGGGTTATAACAATAAAACCTAAAAAATAACCATTAGAGAACGTTCTGTATAAGTTCTCGTTGGGTTGTCACAAAAAAACCTCCATGCAACGTTCAGGAAACGTTAGTTTATGGTTATAAATAAAATCTAAAAATAACCATTAGAGAACGTTCTGTATAAGTTCTCGTTAGGTTGTCACAAAAAAAAAAAAAAAAAAAAAAAAAAAAAAAAACTCCACGCAATGTTCAGGGAACGTTAGTTTGGGTTATAACAATAAGACCTTAAAAATAACCATTAGAGAACGTTCTGTATAAGTTCTCGTTAGGTTGTCACAAAAAACCTCCATGCAACGTTCAGGAAACGTTAGTTTATGGTTATAATTTTTTTTTTTTTTTTTAAATTAATAAAAAAACTAAAAATAACCGAGCATGTTAGATTCTTATTTGGTTGTCACAAAAAACCTTGCTGCAGCGTTCTGGGAAAGTTAGTTTATGGTTACAAAAAAAATATAACCTAAAGAGAACATTCCTAGAACATTAGGAATTGGTTCCCAATAAAATAACTAAACAAGTGCTAACGTTAGGGGAAGGTTCTGTTGGATCTCTCGATTCTCAAATAAACTCCTAAACTTTATTGATTGTTTCAGATTAAACACAACATAGCTAAACGTTGCAAAGCAAATATAAAAATGACAGTTGTAATACGTTTCATCGGTCACGGCAGCCAGAACAGTTTAGCACCCTCTGGTAATATCTTGACAAAAATTAAATAACGAGAAAAGTATTTATTTATTTACTTACGTATTCCAGTGTTGTTCAGTTACACTTCACAGCTTGCTTGACCGTTATCGCCGTTATGGAGACAGCAAAATAGTTAAACGGGCAGAAATATGAAATGGACCAAAGGAAACACTCCGTAAAATCTGAAGTAAACTGTTCCTCTGAAATATTCTTGTTAATATTAAATGTTTTAGATACAATTTAGATCTCACTCTAATCGTTTGAGTTCAGCGATTGTTAGAGATGGAACAATCAGGATGGTTGGATGAAGAACCGGAGTTAATCAATATCGAAGATATCCCCAGACAAAAGGTTAAATACTTAACAATTTATGTACTAATATCTCGCCTTATTTTGTGTGTGTGTGTGTGTGTGTGTGTGTGTGTGTGTGTGTGTGTGTATACACCTTTGCTGGGTCTGAAAACCTACTAGTGAGCTGCCTACCAAGGCAGTATTTTTAGGGGAGCTGATTCCAAACACGTCTATGAAGCTCAAATATGGGGTCTAGGTAGATAGCTTACTAGGTTTTTAAGAGCATATGTGACATTAGCATGTAGCGAAATGAAAGGAAATTGAGTTTTTGTTTGCACATGTAGGATGACTTGGTCAACGAAAACAACTTCGTTGGTGGTTTGATGGACCACTTCTTCTTCCGTTTGCTCACAAAGAGTTGTGTTGTCATGGATATCATCATTTTTGCCCTCCAAATGAATGCAAGCTTTTCACAGGTGAGAATACCTATGCCTTTATCTGCGCATGTCTAGTAACCTCAAATGACGTATTATAGGAATATTCCATATTTCGGGTTCAATACAAAATAAACTCAATCGACAGCATTTGTGGCATATTATTGATTACCACAAAAGAATAATAAAATAAAAATCTAAAAAACAAACAAAAAACATCTGGGTTACAGTGAAACACTTACAGTAAAAGTGAATGGGGGCCAATCTGTAAACGATAAAATACTGTTTCAAAAGTATGGCCATCAGGCGTAAACAGTATGTGTGTTAATATGATTTTTAGTAAAATCACTTACTAACCTTTTCTGTGTAAAGTTATATTAAACTTTACAACTTTGTTGCTATGACAACATAACGCTGTAAACCCTAAAACAACCATACAAACGTCAATTTAAACAACTTTCCAGCTCAAATAATATTCAGAATAATTAATGTAAGTGCTTTTATAAAATTAGAAGCTTCACATTTCTGTCTATAAATCTTCCAAAAATTGGCCCCATTCACTTCCATTGTAAGTGCCTCCGTGTAACCAAGATATTTGCTTTTGTTTTTTTAAAGAAAAGGAAGGACGAGTCTAAATGAATTTTTGTGGTAATTAACATTATGCCACAAATGCTGTCGATTGAGCTTAACTTGTATTGAACACAGAATATTTCTTTACATTTTAAGATTCCAAATCCTAACTTTATACAATATAATTTTTTACTTTTTTTTTTCTTTCAGGAATTTGCATTTTCGCTATTTGTATGTGAACACATTATTTTCACCATCTTTGTATGGGAAATTCTGCTCAAGTGGTGCTATGGCTTCATGATTTTTTGGAGGGTATCATTTCTATTTATTCTCTTGAAGACAGTGCTTTCACTTATCCTCTTTGTAACCCTAACACTGCACCATGCAATTCTTTAAATACTTCCTTGTGCTGTTTCCAGAACTATTAGATAATAATATCTATTATTCCCCATGATAACTTTTGTGTCATATTTTTTAATCTCTTCAGAGCTTGTGGAACATTACAAACTTATTGATGACTCTTGCTCTCATTGTTGGACGCTGGATAACCAATGATCCCAACACTTTTAAGATGTTCAGGTGTGAAAAATGGGCTTTCAACACTATCGCAGAGCTTATGAAAACACTACTAACTAGTAGAATAATGTTTCATGTATTCAGAAGACTCTTTCACGAGTTTGCTTAGGTTAACATTTCAAATTGGCTTTTTAGGGTTGTACGTATGATTGGTATCATCAGATGCTTTACATCCATGCAAGGCATGATCAGGACAGTTCAGGTCCTCACAAAATCCATAGCAGACATGAACATGTTCTTTCTCCTTTTTCTTGTCTTCATGCTGGTACGTATAAACGTTTACACATTAATTTTTATATAGTTTCTGTTTAGATGTGCTAGCTAAGTTGGTTTTTGTTTTGTTCTTTTTCAGGTGTATGCTGTTTGTGGGTTTTACCTGTTCAGTACTGCAGTTCCATCAGCCTATGGGAGTTTATTTTCTGCCTGTTACACTCTGTTTGTCTGTTTAACACAAGATGGTTGGACAGCCATCTTTAGGATGTTTGAAGAGTATATAATACTTCTGCTTTCCAGAAACTTTCATAAGAATATTCACAAGCATTAAGCAACATTGTTTTCTTCCTTCTCCAGCAGTCACATTAACGTGTCCATATGTTTTTCAGTGACGAGGAGCTTTTTGGAACCTTTTTGTTCTTTGCCATCTTTATCTTCTGCGGTACCCTCATCTTTGGATTTTTTGATGCCATTTTCATAGGCAATCTGCACATGTCAAAGCCAGACCAAACAGAGCAACAAAGTCCAACAGATAATGCCTTCTCTAAGGTATTTCTGAAATATGTCAGTGAGAGAGAGAACAATTCCAAAATTTGTTTCAACCTTTCTACTTTTAGGCGCTTGTGAAAAAACAAAGAATCACTTTAAGGAAATATTCCGGGTTAAATACAAGTTAAGATCAATCGACAGCATTTGTGGCATAATGTTGATTACCACAAAAATTCATTTTGATTTGTCCCTCCTTTTCTCTCAAATCTGAGCTACAGTGGAAGAAGTGATTGGGGCCAATCCATAAACGTTAGATATGATGGGCCCTATTTTAAGCACGTAAATGCTAAGCGCAGCGCAATGCCTTAACTCATAAGTGCAAAGTCAATGGGCATTGCTGTGAAGTATTGGTATTTTTGTGCAAACATGCGCTAAGTGTAGGTGCAAGTGGGTTTGGTGAAATCGAGAGCGTAAGTCACTAATTGGGTCAATGGAGGTTCTTCTCCGGCACCGTCTCCGTCCTATTATACAGTCCATTCCCTGTCAAGCACCAGCAATATAAACAAAGACAGTACATTCATAAAAAGTTGGTAGTGTAAATGGACTATATACAATGAATTGGAAGAATAAAAATATGGAGTTACATTATTTTGTGCATCCTTGTTAAATGGGACACGTACCTTTTATACTTATGGAAAAGGTGGTTCAGGATATGGATGTAGGCTCCGTTAAATTACAGAGAATGTAAGCATTATTAATCATTTTCATCTACTAACACAAAAATCATGGCTAGTATTAACAGTGATTGTATCAGCACTCACTTCACTTCTACCGGTTGTCATTGATTAAAAAAAAATAATAATAATTTATTCAAATACAGAAAAATTAAACCAAAAATATTTCTAAATTCAAAAATATAATCAAAATAATGAAGTGGTCCAAAAAAAATAAATAAAAAAAAATCATACCAAATCCAAACATCTTACTCTCTCCAGTGACTTAAACATAACAATAATAACTGAAAAAATAAACCATGACCTCTAGAAAATGTAACACAAATCTCATAATTTTTTGACTCAACAGCGATTGTCAAGGACATTATTTGATATTCTGTACTTTCAGAATGTGGACATTATTTGAACTTTATTACCACCTGCTCATGAAATCTCCAAACTGCAAATGCAGGAACTGAATTTGGACTTTGCGCTGAGTTAAGAGGTGGTATTGAATTGTCTTAGCGCAATGACCAAATTCTTAGGAAAACAGTAAATTGTGCTTTACATTACTTCATTTACTTATACAATACACCCACAGTAGCGCAAACACTCGCACCTATGCCCATTTGTGCTGGCACAATAATTGTTCTTAGAATATGGATAAGCACGGTCGTAGCGTGTTGTGCTGTGCGCACTCACGAAAATAAAGCCCTATGTGTGTTAACAGAACTTTAGTTTGAGAAAACTGCTTAATAACCTTTTCTGTGTAAAGTTAAATCCAATTTTATAACTTTGTTATCATGATGACGTAATGCCATAAACCCTGTAATCCCACAAAAAGACGATTTTAACAATTTAACAGCTCAAATAATACATGTTTAAACAAGAATAAAATTATAAGCTTCACCATTTCTGCCTTTAAACCCTCCAAAAATTGGCCCCATTCACTTAATTGTAAGTGCCTCACTGTAACCTCGATATTTTCTTTTTTTCTTTTAAAGAAAATGAGGGATGTTAAAATACATTTTTGTGGTAATCAACATTATGCCACAAATGCTGTCGAGTGTTTAACTTGTATTGAACCCACAATATTTCTTAAATATTATTCAGCTTGTAAACACACAGTTAAACATGCTTAAACAAGCAACCACCCAGAACACCTTCGTAACACTCTAAAAACAATCGTAGCAACCGCATAAGAACACCCCAGCATCTTGGCAGAAAGTTTTGCATGGACGAGCACCCCTCACATTTTCTCTAGAAAATGGAAAATTGTGTGTTTGTTTATAATGCAAAAAAACTGTAATGTTTTAAAACATAAACAGGACAGGCCAGAGGACAATGCCATACTGGAGGAGGTGATAAAGAAAATAACCAAGTGTCAAAAGACATTGAAGAGTGGATACCTAGAGAACCTGACAGTAGAAACCTATGAGGATTTGGTCATCGTTATATCAGCAATACAGAGGAACCTAGATGAATGCTTGGAGATTCGTCAAGAGATAGAAATGTACGTTTCAATGTAGTATAATTTTTTTTTTATACATTATACTGGTAATTTCTAGGTACTCCAGCCCAGCTTAAAGGTATTGTTTACCCCAAAATGAAAATTCTCTCATCATTTACTCACCCTCATGCAATCCTAGATGTGTATGACTTTCTTCAGAACATAAATGAAGATTTTTAGAAGAACAATACAGCTCTGTAGGTCCATACAATGCAAGTGAATGGTGATCAGACATTTGAAGTTCCAAAAATTACATAAAGGATACCATCCATATTATTCCAGTGGTTAAATCCATATCTTCAGACTTACATTTTGATCTGTTTCTCACTCATACCTATCATTTCGCTTCTGAAAACATGGATTTAACCGCTTGAGTCTTATGGATTACTTATGTATCCTTTGTGTCATTTTTGGAGCTACAAAGGTCCGATCACCATTCACTTGCATTGTATGGACCTACAGAGATGAAATATTCTCTTAAAAATCTTTATAAGTGTTCTGCCTAAGAAAGAAAATCATACACATCTGGGATGGCATGAGGGTGAGTAAATGATGAGAGAATTTAAAGTTTTGGGTGAACTATCCCTTTAAGATTGGTTGTAGAAATGGAAAAGAAATAAAATCTGATAATATCTGTAGGATTGTAGAGGAGGTGCATAAAAAAAAGCACGATCATGTACCTACGGCATATAGGAAAACACTCTCCCTGGAGAACCAACTAAAAAATGAGCTTGCCACTGGAGACATCCTCTCCACTCTCATCAACTTCGAAAAGGTGAGTTCCAGATATATTCTAAACATTTATTAAAAAGAATCTTTTGTAGCATTTGCCCAATAAAACATAGGCAGAAATACATACTTGCTCATGTAATAAGAAGTCATAAAATGAGTTGGAATCTGTTTCAGGCACACATCTTAGACACCAGCACAGACTCACCACACCTGGACAGGGGCATGATATTCCATGCAGCTAAACAGATGGAAACCTCATCTCAAGCAGACCTTACTCTCTCAGCCACTGGAAACTCAAAATCTTCTGTGAGAAGCACAGAGGACAAATGAGTTGTAAACTGAGTGGTATTAAGTTATATTTTTAAACATTAACTTCTTGTCTGAATAAAGATTTAAGCTCGTAAAATGGCTTAGCGGAACTCTTTATTCAGGGAATATTTGCTACAAAATTGTCAATCCGAATTTTGTTACATATTAACTGTACTTGATGTTTCTATTTTAACTAATGCGACTTCACTGAATCACATTCAAATATGCTCATGAATATTCTGTACACTGAGTTGTAAATGTATTTGTTATATAAATACATATATATATATCCTGGTCCAAGCATAATTGCTGTCATATGTCAGTTCAATATTTGAAATTGGATTCAATTGTCTTTTCCAAAAACAAAAAAAATCCCTTGTAAGTTCTTAAAATGTCTTAGTCATTTTAAGGGTTAACTTCACCCTACAGTTTCTTTGATGGCAACAGCAGGTGTTGGTCCTAAATGAGTCCAGATGTAGCCTTTTTCAGGACGAACTGGTATTGTTGGGAAAGGGCAACTCCTTGATTTGAAATACTCTGATGGGGCATGACAGACAAACTCCAGGTATTCCATTTTTCTTGGCAAGTCCTCTTCTGGGCCTATGTGAAGAAAGAAACGCATTTATACAGTAAGTCATAAAATAAACTTTCTCTTAAGCTCTGAATAGGGAATATGACAGTCCTGCTGATGCATCCAGGTTGACTAAGTAAATTAACATTTCCTTTAACAATTTGGCTGATACACTTTTTGTAGATTTGACATTATTTTAAGTGGAGCACATCTGTCAGGAACAGACATTTGTACATGAACTTACCAACAATGTAAGTGCCTGGATCAAACCGATCTCGTGGACTGGCCTGAGTTGGGATCAGCCAAGTTAATGCAGCACTCTTCTCACAGTACTGGTCCTGGATGAAACCACGAATCTGTGCATAATATGGTTTCCCATCCTCCTCATCTATTACTTTAATGACATCTCCTATTTGATAGTAGACACCCTAAACACAAGGAGTGCAAGTTAGTGAATACAATGTATGTGGCAGTAAGAAAAACATTTTGAACACAGGAGAAAAGTTACCTTGTAAAACATGGACTCAGACGTAATGATCGTCGACACTGACTCTGGTGCTTTGATTGGCTATATTTCAGGACATAAGGATAAAAGTTTTTACATATTTTATAAAAACCATATAGATACAGGGATAAAAGCCATACACAAGGCCGAATGAAAAGTACTTACATTTTTCAATTTGAAAATGTGTCGTCTACCCTTTCCTTTGGTTGAAACTTTTTTCTCAGATGCTGGCGCTTTGTACTTGGTGCTCCGTAACCGAGCTGAGCGTCTGTGTATCTCCTGTTTGTACTACAAAGAAAGAAAACTGATTCATGGTGTATCAATTCAATGATATGATGCTTGTTGTTTTCGTCTGGATCGATTAAGTTACTCAAAAATACATACAAAATGCAATTCACACAAATCCTTTACTTGAATACACCTCCACTATGATGAAGATGCTTTCATGAGTTCAAAGTGATTTTAATATTTTTTTTTTTTCTGGGGCTTAACATGGTGTAACCATCCGGAGATAGTAAAAGAAATAAAGGTCTCTTTAAAAGTTAAGCTCAATCAACAGAATTTGTTGCATAATGTTGATATTCACAAAAATTTATTCTGAATTGCTCCTCCTCTTCAAAAAAATAAAAAAAATCTGGGTTACAGTGAGGCACATACAATGGAAGTGAATGGAGCTAATCCATAAACATAAAAAAAAAAAAATATAAAAAAACGAATTGTTTCAAAAGTATAGCTACAAGACTTTAATATGTGTGTTAACATGATTTTACTGTTATAAATTGCTTACTAACCTTTTCTGTGTAAAGTTATAACCAATTTTACAACTTTGTTGCCATGACGATGTCATTTCAAACCTTAAAACTCTAAAATGACTGTCGAAATTATGATTGAAACAACTTTAATTCTTATGTTAAAACATGTATTATTTGAGCTGTAATGCAAATGCTTTTATAAAATTATAAGCTTCACATTTTTGCCTTTAAACCCTTCCAAAAATTGGTCCCATTCACTTCCATTGTAAGTGCCTCACTGTTGTAATCTCGATTTTTGTGGACGATTTGAAATTGTCTTTTGTAGAAAATCAACATTATGCCACAAATCCTGTCGATTGAACTTCATTTGTATTCAACCCGGAATATTCTTTTAAAAGCTGACATTCTTGACAAAAGAAATGGCATAAGCAGTTTGGAATAATGTTTTATTTTTATTTCTTTAAAAATGCAGTGAAACCATTTTGTTTTAAACTATTAATATTTGAACTTTTGTCGATCAAATCAAAGTCAGGTGGAGTAACCAACCTGCAGGTTATCATGTTGTTGTCGTAATAAACAAAGAAACAAAAAATCTGCAAACAGAACCCCTTTTACCCCAAATGACAATAACTCAAGTTAACTTGATATTCGTGACTCAGAAATGTATACTTGTAAAATAATATATTCTTTTAAAGTTTTCAAACCTTTTTCAAGGTAATCATTATTATTAATGTTTGAATTTTCTTTTTTTTTTAAATAATGATTAACTTACAGTTGAAGTCAGAAGTTTACATACACTTTGGTTGAAGTCATTAAAACTAATTTTTTTAACCACTCCACAGATTTCATATTAGCAAACTATAGTTTTGGCAAGTCATTTAGGACATCTACTTTGTGCATGACATGAGTAATGTTTCCAACAATTGTTTACAGACAGATTGTTTCAGTTTTAATTGACTATATCACAATTCCAGTGGGTCAGAAGTTTACATACACTAAGTTAACTGTGCCTTTAAGCAGCTTGGAAAATTCCAGAAAATGATGTCAAGCCTTTAGACAATTAGTCAATTAGCTTCTGATAGGAGGTGTACTGAATTGGAGATGTACCTATGGATGTTTGAAGCTTACCTTCAAACTCAGTGCCTCTTTGCTTGACAATGACATCATGGAAAAATCAAATAACATCAGCCAAGACCTCAGAAAAAAAATGTGTACCCCCACAAGTCTGGTTCATCCTTGGGAGCAATTTCCAAATGCTTGAAGGTACCACGTTCATCTGTACAAACAAGAGTATGCAAGTATATACACCATGGGACCACGCAGCCATCATACCACTCAGGAAGGAGACACATTCTGTCTCCTAGATATTAACGTATTTTGGTGCAAAAAGTGCAAATCAATCCCAGAACAACAGCAAAGGACCTTGTGAAGATGCTGGAGGAAACAGGTAGACAAGTATCTATATCCTATAGAAATTTCCTCTGGTCTGATGAAACATCGTTATGTTTGGAGGAAAAAGAGTGAGGCTTGCAAGCCGAAGATCACCATCCCAACCGTGAAGCATTGGGGTGGCAGCATCATGTTGTGGGGGTGCTTTGCTGCAGGAGGGACTGGTGCACTTCACAAAATAGATGGCATCATGAGGAAGGAAAATTATGTGGATATATTGAAGCAACATCTCAAGACATCAGCCAGGAACTTAAAGCTCATCACAAATGGGTCTTCCAAATGGATAATGACCCCAAGCATACCTCCAAAGTTGTGGCAAAATGGCTTAAGGACAACAAAGTCAAGGTATTGGAGTGGCCATCACAAAGCCCTGACCTCAATCTGACAGAACATTTTTGGGCAAAACTGAAAAAGCATGTGCGAGCAAGGAGGCCTACAAACCTGACTCAGTTATACCAGTTCTGACTGGAGAAATGGGCCAAAATTCCAGCAACTTATTGTGAGAAGCTTGTGGAAGGCTACCCAAACGTTTGACCCAAGTTAAACAATTTAAAGGCAATGCTTCCAAATAGTAACAAAGTGTATGTAAACTTCTGACCCACTGGAATGTGATGAAAGAAATAAAGGCTGAAATAAATCATTCTCTCTACTATTATTCTGACATTTCACATTCTTATGGTGATCCTAACTGACCTAAGACAGGGAATGTTTTCTACGATTAAATGTCATGAATTGTTAAAAACAGAGTTTAAATGTATTTGGCTAAGGTGTATGTAAACTTCTGACTTCAACTGTATGTACACTCACTCATGTGTATTCAAAGTGCATGGAAAGTATTTTTAGACTTTTTACTTAAAGGAATAGTACACCCAAAAATGAACATTTGCTGATAATTTACTCACCCTCAGGCCATCCAAGATGTATCAGAGTTTCTTTCTTCATCAAAACAGAATTGAAGACTTTTAGGATTTCATTTCAGGCCCCCTCCTTTAAACAATGCAAGTGAATATACTTTCACGCTTTCTGACTCCTCCTCCAATTGACACGTGTACTTACCAACGAGCTCACGTCATCCCTCTCATGAGCGCATGTCACAGAGATGTACGGAAGTGAACATTTGTAATTAAAAAGTATATAAGCATTGTTTTGTTTCTAAAAATAATCAATCGTTTGCGTTTAGAAGAACTTTATTTGTCGACTGGGGTCGTGTGGATTATTTTGATGCACCCTAAATATGCATTTTGGACCGTCAAAAAATGGAGTACATTCACTTGCATTGATTAGAGGAGGAGGCCTGAAATGAAATCCTAAAGATCTTAAATTCTGTTTTGATGGATAAAGAAACTCAGATACATCTTGGATGGCCTGAGGGTGAGTAAATTATCAGCAAATTTTCATTTTTGGGTGAACTATTACTTTAAAGGTGCAATATGTAATATATTTACTGTACTACAGCATACAATTATCATAATATATTATCAGAGATTTAGGAAACATGCAAAGTTGAAATACTGGCTTCACCGAAAACATCGCTACAGTCAGTATATTCTACTTTAAATGCCCATTCGAGCCGGAATTTGTTTACGTTTTGGCCTGTGTGATCCCGCCCACTGCCCACTCACCAATAGTATTTCCACACCCTGGGCTGCCAAATTTATAACAAGTTAGCGGGCAAACACAGCGCTGCAGCCATGGTAGCCAGCAATAAATCTAGCTAACATTAACAGAGTTATAACAAATCCACATGAGTTGGTTTATAATTTGCAAACAATATAAACACTGCAAACGTATACATTAGCTGATCAAATTACAGTGTAAGGCTCGTCACTTGACATTGTCAGTTTACTCGTTGCTGTTGCGTGTCCTCCACCTAGCAACCGCGTGAGCTTTGAGTCTGGTTAGGAGGGGGCAGGGAGACAACTCTCTCCAATATTTTGAATTTGGACTGCAGTACCCATTTTAAACACTTGATGTCAATGTTACATTTTGCTCCTTTAATGGTTAAACCAAATTGCATTTTTTAAAACTTTATTTTATTTTTTGAAAATGCTGTAAATGTATTTTTTATGTATGAAATCAACATGGACACAAACTATACATTTCTACATACTTGGCACGTGTTTAAAACTAAAGATAAAAAATAATTTCGGACATTTGTCGATGACCCTCATACTCTGCATTAAACTGTATACACACTGCAACGTTTTAACGCCTTTAAATAAACCAAATTGTACCACAAGGGCGCGAAGTCCTGCGCTTGCAATACAGATGATCTGACATTTTAAGGTTAGAACAGTAGATTTAAAAAATAAATAAATTAATGTCAAACCTGTTTTCCTCCGCCATTATTCTGCTGGATGGTAGATGAAGCGGATGCTCCGGAGCCTCCACTGGTTATACTTTTACCCGTGCAGTTGTTACAAAGAATTTCCCCCTGGTTTCCCTTTTTCCACATGGAAGAAGAGTTTGTCTTGCAGACAGCACAACATGGTTTTAAACCAAGAGGCATGTTTGTTGACCGCAAGCAGCAATCTGCCTACGTTGTGTTTTGAGTATACAACTGTGATGGAGCCTGCAACTTATTTCTGTTCAAAACCGATTAACTTCTCGGTTAAACTGCGATTTTAGCCCAATGCCTATAATAAATATAGATTTTGACGAATTTGTACCATTAGTTCAACATTAAATCATATCCATCACTTTGAAAACAATGAATGTTAGGTGCCGTTTCTTTTATGATGTAGCAGGCAGAATACTTCCGGGAAACCAGTTTCTGAATTTTAAAATAAAAGTCCTGTTTTCTCCCGTCCTTATTTCAAGCTGGAATAGAATGTCTGGTAGAAAGATTCCACTTGATGGCGCAGATTAATCTTTTGAATCAGTAAATGGAGACAGACAAAAAAAAAAAAAAAAATGGCTGCATTTCACACTTTTTAATCTGGGCAAACCTTGAGCGAAATACTTTGTTTATTGGCTACAAATTACAAAACCGTGAATGTATCAAGTATGTATGTATCAAGTATGAAAGTGCAATGACAATTCAATGTTAATGGTCAAATTTCAATAATAATAAAAAAAAGTTAAAAAAAACAAACAAAACAAATTAGATATAAAATACCACCACCATAAATATCTAACAGGAAGCAGGAAATAATAATAATAATATTAATAATAATAATAAAATCAAACAATCCATCTTCACACAATATTCAGATCAAGATGTAAAAACTGCCCATGTCTCAAAATGCAAGATGATGTATGGCAAAGGGCAAAAAAGTAAAAAACTGGCCCTCACTTTATGCAAGACTTGATCAGAGGGAATAAAGCCAAACTAAATGCACCAACTATAAGTACCAACTCTAAATTGTCTATTTCCCTCTTCTCTTCACTCTATGATTATACGGTCCTAACCATTAAAAGACACTTCTAAAGAGCCACACACAAATTGTAATGCAATCAAATCATGGCAACCTTTTCACTGCAGAACAAGACATGAGGCTGTTATCAATATGAACCAAATACTCTCCATTAACATTTCATTGAATGAGTACAGAAGTTGATTGTAGTTAATAGACACGTCAAACACTAACTTAATTAGGTAACATGTATATAAGAAAAAAGGCACACTGATGAGCAACCTCAGTCACCTTTCACTGTATGGGGAAAAAAGATGCAATGAAAGTGAATGGTGACATTGGCTGTCATTCTTCATAAAATCTCCTTTTGTGTTCTATGGAAAAAGTCACTCGTACAGGTTTGGAACAATATGAGGGTGACAGAATAATGACAGAATTTTAATTTTGAGATGAACCATCCTTTTAAGTTGTATGTAACCTGGAATATTCTATTAAAAGCTTCTTAGATTCTGCACAGTATGTTTAGTGAGAAAGAGATATAGTGGTTAAGATAGCAAAACAGCTATCACCACAGTACCTGTGAGAAATGGTTTATGGATTAGAATAAGTTTGGACACATACTGTATGTACATCTTTTGTTGTTAAACAGAATGACCTCCTATGTTTCTGACTAAGAAGGGAAGTGTGACACAAACTAAATCATAAAAAACACTGTAAATACATGTCTGTGTTGCTTCAGAAGACCTGTGGAGTGTCTTTATGGGTATCTATTATGCATGAGCCCAGTGAAATACACAACACTGGATATCAGAAGTATTGTGTTTAGTAGTCACAATAGATTAGATAAGAAATTAAGTTAATTTGCAAGTAGTATTTTGTTTTTTAACTCAAAATATTCCGTTGATGCACTTCTAAATGAATGCTGGACTGCATGACAGTACACTGAAATAGAAATAACCTAATTTGTAATATCTGAAATGTGCATTGTGCTATATGCATCAATTAACTTGCATTAAATGTGGCATGATTAACAAATAGGGAATTTGTGTCTTCAAATGGAGCCACAAATTGGCATTGCTAAATAAGAGGTCTGTTGCAGCTTTAAACTATAAAACACAGAAGGGGAAAGAACTCACAAGATCAGGTCTTAATGGTGGCTTGACTTCACACACTGTTTTACAGTAACTGAAACAGCCCAGAAACATTTGATTGACACGTTCTCAATTAAATTCAGCAATCATCTATTTTCATCTGTATGTAAACATTACTTTTTTTCTTGTCAGAAAGATTAAACCATATTAAAAATGTATGTTTCATATTCTTTCAACCATTTGAACTTTTTGTTTTTTAGAGTTCACAAAAAATAAAATTCTGTCATAATTTACTTACTATTTCAGAGAGATATAGTTAAGGACTGACATCCTCTTTCCCAATTCATATGCATTGTATGGAAAAACAGCAGCATCAATATTTTTTAAAATGTCTCGTGTTCCACCAAAAAAAAAAAAAAAAAAAAAAAAAAAGAGTCATACAGGATTGGAACGAAATTAGTGTAATAGAGTAAATGACAACAGAATATTCTTTTTTTGGGGGGGGCGGGTGGGTGAACTATCCCTTTAAATGAAGAATGGAACCCACTTTATATTAGGTGTTTTCATGTACTATGTACTTAAGCATTTGATATAATGTACTTATTATGTACATATGTGTTACATTTTACTTACATTTAAAGTACCTGCATTTAATGACATCTGTAGTTACACTGTTAACCTAAACCCCTAATCCTAAACCTAACCCTAACCCAATCCTTAGCCTAAACCCTAACTCTAATCTAAATCCTAGCTCTACCCGTACCTCAACCTCAGTAGCAGCAAATGTGAATCTTGTGAGAATTTTGCAGAACAACAGAGTTACACAGTAAGTACATTGTATTGTATGTATTTTTAATGTTAGTACATAGTAGTTAAAGACACCTAATATAAAGTGGCACAGATGAATGAATCTCTAATCTATTACTGATTTGCTCATGGCACCCAAAGCAAGATTTCTGGGGATGGCCAAAGTGACCTTGCTGGGCATAATACTTTGCAACATTCTCTTCCTCACACTGTTATCAAACCAACTTCCATCATATTGAATCTGACCACACACTCTTTATTCTTTCACCAGATGCACACCAATACGACAAGCCCTGTCTAACCCCATTGCACCAGATTTGTTATTTATACAGACACAGTTTTGCTTATATTTAGTGTTTTGGCACAATAAGAGCACTCTGTTGGTGAACTTAACTGAACTACTTCCTCACACAAGGTGCATTTCTTCCTCCCACTCTGAGAGGTCAGTTACCTGGACATCACGATCACTACTGCTCTCTTGACAAACTGTGCCAGTGAGATCTTCACTTCTGCCCAAATCCTCCAAGTCTGGCTCTACTTTAGATGGTTGTGCATCATCCACACATTCTAGTTCCAAACACTGTGGCATCAACATGCCTGCACTCTCTTTTGTCAGAGGTGGGGAACCCTGCTCTGGCCTCCCCACCTCGTTCTCCTCCTCCTGGGGTTTAACAGGTTCTTCGTGTCCCTCTCCAGAAACGAGTGGATCAGAACCGGCATTCGAGGGTATCAGTGCAATGCTCTGTGGGTTCATATCATGAAACCAGGCCATAATGTTGCCAAGCAGGTTGGCATTGGTGGAAGGGTCCAGGAAGTCTGGATCAGTAGGGGTGAAGGCATTACCTAAGGCATTAGGGTAGGAATTCATGTTAAAGGGTGTGTAATGGCTGGTAATATTGCCCAGTCTCATAAGGCTGTCTCCCAGTTCCAGGAGCTCAGAGCTGCTCATGGAAGCCCGGGGGGGATCCACAGTATGGGGGGCAGAATCCAGTCTAGAGGGCAAAGAGGAGCCACTGGCTCCTACAGAGGGGTCAGTACTGAGCACATCCTGAGACTCGGGGTCCAAGGCCAGCCCGGACTCCTGTAGGGACAGCTGAATAGCCAGGAGAATATTTGGGTCATCCTCATCCAAAGACCCATGTGCCTGAGGCAAAAAAACAAAACAAAAAACAGGGACAGGGATTGAAGTCAAATAACTCAATAGATGCAGTTTGATTCTCACAGAAAGTAAAGCCTCTTTGAATATTCTTCAAAACTTTGCTAATAAAATGCATATTAAAACATGTGGCTGATTTTGCAATGTAATTAGAAAAACTGACACCAAGCAATACCATAACAACTTAGATATGAAGTAATATGAAACTCTAAACGCTGTAAATCTTATGGTATTAAAGAATACCATAAGATTGACTCAAGGTGGCGCCGAGTATGGCTGCTGCATTGCGAGCTCCGACACAACATAGTAATGTTTTGTTTGTTTTGTTCACAATTCTTACGTTTTTTGTCTTGGATGTTGTCTGCCTTATTGTCTACGACAGACAAACACTTTTGGACATTGGTTCAGCAATTTCATACCGTAAACCGGACTTCACATTCCTCAATGCCGACCCGCTGTTTACAAACACGCAAGCGGAGCCCTTTGTCTGGGCAGCACGGCCGCGGAAACGCAAAAGGAAAAGGGGAAACAGAGCTGGCATTCTCATCAGAGTAAGACGCCGCGCAAATCGACCCCCGCTACCCACTATTCTCCTGGCAAATGTTCAGTCTCTGGATAACAAGCTCTGCGAGCTGAAAGCGCGGATCTCTTTCCAACGAGATACAAGGGACTGCTGCATTATCTGCCTTACGGAAACTTGGATGTCTGCGGAGATTCCAGACTCAGCCATTGAACCCACGGGGTTCTCCGTGCACCGGGCGGACAGAGCGAAAGACCTCTCAGGTAAAACTAGAGGAGGTGGTGTATGTTTTATGATCAACAAATCCTGGTGTGATCAGAGGAACGTTCATTCTATCAAGTCTTTCTGCTCTCCTGATCTGGAATTTCTTATGCTTCTGTGTCGACCATTCTGGCAACCGAGGGAATTCACAGCGGTCATTATCACTGCTGTGTACATTCCCCCACAAGCCGACACAGACCGGGCACTCAAGGAACTGTATGGGATTATAAGTGAGCAGGAAACCGCGCACCCTGAGGCCATGTTCATTGTGACCGGGGACTTTAATAAAGCCAGTTTAAAATCAGTCGCACCAAAATATCACCAGCACATTAGTTTCAACACACGAGGGGACCGGGTTTTGGACCATTGCTACTCTCCCTTCCGGGATGGCTACAAATCCCTCCCCCACCCACCATTTGGCAAATCAGACCACTCTTCCATTCTGCTTCTGCCCGCTTACAGGCAGAAATTGAAACAGGAAGCACCCACCCTCAGAACGATCCAGTGCTGGTCGGACCAATCAGACTCTACGCTACAGGACTGTCTTGATCACACGGACTGGGAGATGTTCCGGTCTGCCTCTGATAACGACATCGAGCTTTACGCTGATAGCGTAATATGCTTCATCAGAACGTGCGTAGAGGACATGGTTCCGACCAGAACAGTACAGATCTATCCGAATCAGAAACCTTGGATTAATAGCGATGTTCGCACGGCACTTAATGTGCGGACCTCCACTTTTAATTCCGGGAACGCAGAGGAGCATAAACAAGCCAGTTATGCCCTCCGAAAAACTATCAGAACCGCAAAACGCCAGTACAGGAGCAAGATTGAAGGACAGTTTAACACCACCAACTCTAGAAGCATGTGGCAGGGAATTAACATCATCACGGACTTTAAAGGAAATAAAAACTCCGCCATGAGCACCGCTGCCTCTCTCCCGGATGAGCTAAATACTTTTTATGCTCGTTTCGAGGGAAATAACACCGCCCTCGCGGAGAGAGCTCTCGCGGCTGAAGCTACAGAGGTTAGTTCACTCTCTGTCTCTGTAGCGGATGTAACCCGATCCTTCCGACGGGTGAATATCCGCAAAGCCGCGGGCCCAGACGGCATTCCGGGCCGCATCATCAGAGCGTGCGCGAACCAGCTGGCTGGTGTTTTTACGGACATTTTCAACCTTTCCCTCTCTTTGTCTGTAGTCCCCACATGCTTTAAAACATCCACCATTGTGCCTGTTCCAAAACAATAAAAAATAACTTGTTTTAATGACTGGCGTCCTGTTGCTCTGACCCCCGTCATCAGCAAATGCTTTGAGAGACTAATCAGAGACTATATCTGCTCTGTGCTGCCTCCATCACTGGACCCATTGCAGTTTGCTTACCGCAACAACCGCTCCACTGATGATGCCATTGCATCTACAATACACACTGCTCTCTCCCACCTGGAAAAAAAGAACACTTATGTGAGAATGCATTCAACACCATAGTGCCCTCCAAGCTAGATGAGAAACTCCGGGCTCTGGGCTTAAACAGCTCGCTGTGCAGCTGGATCCTGGACTTCCTGTCAAGCAGACGCCAGGTGGTTAGAATAGGCAGCAACATCTCCTCATCACTGACCCTCAACACTGGAGTTCTCAGCCCACTACTGTATTCCTTGTACACACATGAATGTGTGGCAACACATAGCTCCAATGCCATCATTAAGTTTGCTGATGACACGATGGTGGTAGGTCTGATCACTGACAATGATGAAACAGCCTACAGAGAGGAGGTGCACACTCTGACACACTGGTGTCAGGAGCACAACCTCTCCCTCAACGTCAGTAAGACAAAGGAGCTTGTGGTGGACTTCAGAAGAAAAGACAGAGAACACAGTCCCATCACCATCAATGGAGCACCAGTGGAGAGAGTCAGCAGCTTCAAGTTCCTGGGTGTCCACATCACTGAGGAACTCACATGGTCCAGCCACACTGAAGTCGTTGTGAAGAAGGCTCATCAGCGCCTCTTCTTCCTGAGACGGCTGAGGAAGTTTGGAATGAACCGCCACATCCTCACACGGTTCTACACCTGCACTGTAGAGAGCATCCTGACTGGCTGCATCTCCGCCTGGTACGGCAATAGCACAGCCCACAACCGCAAAGCACTGCAAAGGGTGGTGCGAACTGCCAGACACATCATCGGAGGTGAGCTTCCCTCCCTCCAGGAAATATATACAAGGCGGTGTGTGAAAAAGCTCGGAGGATCATCAGAGACTCCAGCCACCCGAGCCATGGGCTGTTCACACTGCTACCATCAGGTAGGCAGTATCGCAGCATCAGGACCTGCACCAGCCGACTTCATGATTTCATGACTTCATGAGCTTCTTCCCCCAAGCAATCAGACTTCTGAACTCTTGATCTCCCACGATCAAATACATCAGCACTGCACTTTATTACCCTTACTCTTATATCTCACACCGGACTGTCATAAATTATATTATTAATATATTATATTCTCTCTTAATAACTGACTATCAACCGACAGCTGAATGTCAATACAGTACAATACTGTGCATTCTATATATACACTATATATACTTTTTTATATATTTTATTTTTTATTTTTATTGAATAATGTGTATCTATATAGTGCGTATTGTATACTGTACAGTATGTTATTATTTGTATATTGTTGAGTGTAATTATGTGTATATCAGATGTTTAAATTGTGTTGTGTTAATTTGGTGTTATTGTAAATTGGTACTGTCTCATCACTGTCACGACTGCTATGTTGATCGGAACTGCACCCAAGAATTTCACACACCATTGCAATTGTGTATATGGCTGTGTGACAAAGTGATTTGATTTTGATTGATTTGAATCCATGAAATAAAAATTGGAGCTTTGTGGCTTTTAGTTAATGTTTATTAGCTTTAATGCCATCTATATGCTAATGCAGTGTTTCCTGCTGTAACCGCACCATCCGTAAAGCTCAAATAACCCTTCATCGACAAAAAACCCCAAAGATGTGAACCAAAAGCCTACAGTGCATTCAGAAAGTATTCAGACCCCTTCATTTTTTCACATTTTATGTTGCAGCCTTATGCTAAAATGCTTTAAATTATTTATTTTTTTCACATCAATCTACACTCCATACCCCATAATAACAAAACAAAAAACTGATTTTTGATAACTTTGAAAATGTACTAAAAAGAAAAAAACTGAAATATCACACTGACATAAGTATTTAGACCCTTTGCTACGACACTTGAAATTTAGCTCAGGTGCGTCCCATTTCTCTGGATCATCTTTGAGATATTTCTACACTTTGATTGGAGTCCACCTGTGGCAAATTCAATTGATTGGACATGATTTGGAAAGGCACACACAAGTCTATACAAGGTCTCACAGCTGAAAATGCATATCAGAGCAAAAATCAAGCCATGAGAACAAAGGAACTGGCTGCAGAGCTCAGAGACAGGATTGTGTCGTGGCACAGATCTGGGGAAGGCTACAAAAAAAAATTCTGCTGCATAGTAGGTTCCCAAATGCACAGTGACCTCCATAACTCTTAAATGGAAGAAGTTTGGAACAACCAGGACTCTTCCTAGAGCTGGCCGCCCAGCCAAACTGAGCAATCAGGGGAGAAGGGCCTTAGTAAGAGAGGTGACCAAGAACCCGATGGTCACTCTGCTTGAGCTCCAGAGATCATGTGTGGAGATGGGAGAAACTTGCAGGAGGACAACCATCACTGCAACATTCCACCAATCTGGGCTTTATGGCAGAGTGGCCAGATGGAAGCCTCTCAGTGCAAGAAAGCAACAAAGCACCTAAAGGACTCTCACACTGTGAGAAACAAGATCCTCTGGTTTGATGAAATGAAGTTTGAACTGTTTGGCCTCAATTCCAAGCATCATGTCTGGAGGAAACCAGGCACCACTTATCACCTGCACAATACCATCCCAACGCTGAAGCATGGTGGTGGTAGCATCATGCTGTGGGGGTGTTTTTTAGTGGCAGGGACTGGGGGACTGGTCAGGGTTGAAGGAAAGATGAATGCAGCAAAAAACAGAGATATCCTTAAAGAAAACCTGGTCCAGATCACTCAGGACCTCAGACTGGGTCGAAGGTTCACCTTCCAACAGGACAATGACCCAAAGCACAAAGCCAAGACAACACAAGAGTGGCTTAGGGACAACTCTGTGAATGTCCTTGAGTTGCCCAGCCAGAGCCCGAACTTGAATATAGAACAATAGAACATCTCTGAAGAGACCTGAAAATGGCTGTCTACCGACGGTCCCCATCCAACCTGACAGAGCTTGAGAGGATCTGCAGAGAAGAATGGCAAAAAATCCCCAAATCCAGGTGTGCCAAGCTTGTCGCATCATACCCAAAAAGACTTGAGGCTGTAATCGCCTCAGTTTTTTGCTTTGTCATTTATGGAGTATGGAGAGTGGATTGATGTGAAAAAAATAAACGTTTAAAGTATTTTAGCATAAGAAGTATGAATACTTTCTGAATGCACTGTATATATAATTTTACATTATCATTAATAATGTAATATCCCTGATATACAAAATGAAAAGATGTTGTCAGTTATGACGTTTATTAATCAACAACAACAAACTGGGCCATCTAATTTAGTACATTTTGATATGATAATTTACAAATTTAATATCCTGGTAGGCCCCCGTGTACACGTGTGGACATTGTATTTTGGCTTTACGCAACGCATAATTTAAATTCATTTAAACCGACTGATCTCCATTCAGGAAACTCTGTGCAGTCAGTAAAGGGTTCAACTTTTGACGCACGGAGTCATGTGATCAAACAACATGGGAGAAACGCCACCAATACTACATCTGGTAAGAAACCTTAAGTTTTACACTAAAACCTGTTTGAGTCAAAAGATTCTCAAAAAGAGTCTAGTTTCATCCGATATACCATTTTTAAAATCCGAGCGATTTATCGTGAAACGCCACGATGCTAAACACAATGTACATGTATGCAAATGTTTTCCTTAGAAATCCTTTATTTACTGTGCATTATCACATAGAGTATAAATGATTCACCCAAATGCTGAAAAATGCTGCTTTCAGAGGATTTATATGGAATTAGGAGGAAAATAAGGTGCATTTCGAACTATTCTGAGACCAGTTAGACCATTCAATAAATAGGGAGTAAGGGAGCATCCTATTGCTCTCTATGCAGATAAGAGCATTCATTCAAAAACTTCTTATCTAAAGTTCAGTTTCAGGCTGCAGATGATATTTGGATCACTCAACATGTTTGGCAGAAATGGGACAATGGTAATCAGTATATAGATTCAGAATTTATAATGTATAATTGTATTTTAACATGGTTGCAGTGATTGGATGATGGTGGCTATTACTTCAAATCAGAATTAATTATACAAATTTCTGATGTAATGTCTGTAACGTCTCAAAAACATGAATAACCAACACTCTCACCATAATACCACCTGTAACTGACTAGCAAGTAGCAAATCATTGTTCACGGCTGTGACATAAGCTACAATGCCAATCAACACAGGAAGGAAAATGTCAAGCTATTTCATGGGGTTTTTAAATCTTACTTTAACATCACCTATAACATTAGAAAAACATACATAACACATATGAACACAATATTCACCGTGGAGATTCCATGTCTTTGTAAACCGTCTCCATCATGTGTTTCTGTGGACACAAATTGGACATGGATTTCAAATTGGCCTAAAGTGGCTCTTTTAAAATCACCTTTTAAGTAAAATTTCTATTGTAACATTATGCAATGTCACTATCTAGGAGCTGTACCTAAAGTGTTGTCATTGGAATCGTGGGGTTCAGGGGAGGTACTGTGGAGGCTCTGCAGTCTGAGCAGGTCTCCTCTACGCCGCTGTCTGTGTCTGCGTCTGTACTGAAACTCTGAGTATTCCTGCAGGAACCATCAAGGTCAGATTAATTGCAAAATACTTGATTTGTCAATGAGGAGCAATTAAGGATGAGAATGGGTCATGTTCTCCTTTGGAAAACATGGATAGACTCTATAAGATAAATAAATTAAAAAGAAACAAAATTACTCATATACAATTCGGTTAATAAATTATAATGTCCCATTTGAGAATGATAGTCTTTTGGCCCCATTCCATATAACTTAAAGAAATATTCTGGTTTCAATACTAGTTAAGCTCAGTCGCATTTTTGGCATAATGTTGATTACTACAGAAAATAATTTTGACTCGTCCCTCCTTTTCTTTATAAAAAAAAAAAAAAAAAAAAAAAGCAAAAATGGAGGTTACAGTGAGGCACTTACAGTTGTGCTCAAAAGTTTGCATACCCTGGCAGAAATTGTGAAATTTTGGCATTGATTTTGAAAATATAACTGATCATGCAAAAAAAACAAGAAAAATTTTTATTTAAGGATAGTGATCATATGAAGCCATTTATTATCACATAGTTGTTTGGCTCCTTTTTAAATCATAATGGTAACAGAAATCACTCAAATGGCCCTGATCAAAAGTTTACATACCCTTGAATGTTTGGCCTTGTTACAGACACACAAGGTGACACACACAGGTTTAAATGGCAATTAAAGGTTAATTTCCCACACCTGTGGCTTTTTAAATTGCAATTAGTGCCTGTGTATAAATAGTCAATGAGTTTGTTAGCTCTCACGTGGATGCACTGAGCAGGCTAGACACTGAGCCATGGGGAGCAGAAAAGAACTGTCAAAAGACCTGCGTAACAAGGTAATGGAACTTTATAAAGATGGAAAAGGATATAAAAAGATATCCAAAGCCTTGAAAATGCCAGTCAGTACTGTTCAATCACTTATTAAGAAGTGGAAAATTCGGGGATCTCTTGATACCAAGCCACGGTCAGGTAGACCAAGAAAGATTTCAGCCACAACTGCCAGAAGAATTGTTCGGGATACAAAGAAAAACCCACAGGTAACCTCAGGAGAAATACAGGCTGCTCTGGAAAAAGACGGTGTGGTTGTTTCAAGGAGCACAATACGACAATACTTGAACAAAAATGAGCTGCATGGTCGAGTTGCCAGAAAGAAGCCTTTACTGTGCCAATGCCACAAAAAAAGCATAGTTACAATATGCCCGACAACACCTTGACACGCCTCACAGCTTCTGGCACACTGTAATTTGGAGTGACGAGACCAAAATAGAGCTTTATGGTCACAACCATAAGCGCTATGCATGGAGAAGGGTCAACAAGGCCTATAGTGAAAAGAATACCATCCCCACTGTGAAGCATGGTGGTGGCTCACTGATGTTTTGGGGGTGTGTGGGCTCTAAAGGCACGGGGAATCTTGTGAAAATTGATGGCAAGATGAATGCAGAAAATATCAGAAAATGTTATCAGAAAATACTGGCATACAATTTGCATTCTTCTGCACGAAAGCTGAGCATGGGACGCTCTTGGACTTTCCAGCACGACAATGACCCTAAGCACAAGGCCAAGTTGATCCTCCAGTGGTTACAGCAGAAAAAGGTTAAGGTTCTGGAGTGGCCATCACAGTCTCCTGACCTTAATATCATCGAGCCACTCTGGGGAGATCTCAAACGTGCGGTTCATGAAAGACGACCAAAGACTTTGCATGACTTGGAGGCATTTTGCCAAGATGAATGGGCAACTATACCACCTGCAAGAATTTGGGGCCTCATAGACAACTATTACAAAAGACTGCACGCTGTCATTGATGCTAAAGGGGGCAATACACAGTATTAAGAACTAAGGGTATGCAGACTTTTGAACAGGGGTCATTTCATTTTTTTCTTTGTTGCCAAGTTTTGTTTTATGATTGTGCCATTCTGTTATAACCTACAGTTGAATATGAATCCCATAAGAAATAAAAGAAATGTGTTTTGCCTGCTCACTCATGTTTTCTTTAAATATGGTACATATATTACCAATTCTCCAAGGGTATGGAAACTTTTCAGCACAATTGTACAATGGAAGTGAATGGGGCCAATTTTTGGAGGGTTTAAAGATAGAAATGTGAAGCGTATAATTTTTTTAAAGTACTTACATTAATACTTCTTATTTAAGCTGTAAATTTATTTAAATCATCTGTTTTAGGGTTTATGATGTTGCATTGCAATTAAAAAAAAAACAAAAAAAAAAAAAAAAAAAAATTGCAACAAACTGCTTATATTTTCAGAATTCTACAGTTGTTAAAAAGACTGAATGCAGACCATTCACACAGGCACACAATGCATGAAAAAGCAACCTACAACAGTGTCCATATTTCAAGAACGGTGAAGTTGACCACAGGACAGGAATTCTACTTCAGTTAATCATTTGAATTGAGCAATGGCATAGTCCTTTTCTGGGTTATTCCAGGAGATGACCAGCCTTTAAAAGCTAGAAACTATATTACATTTAAAACTAATTCCAGATTGACTTCATAAGTTTCATATAGCACATAGTCATGATTATAAATTGACACTGGACCAAATTTGAAGCATGTTCGGCTTTTTCTCTTCAGTAGTACCTGCGGCTGGCTTCCTGGATTGTAATTGCTCTCACGCTGTGTGTTTGATCCCCGTACTGGGTGATTCCTCACCATCTTTGGACACAGAATGAGATTCAATGACTGCTAGTACAATACAGCAACATACAACTCTCTTACATTTAAACTGGGGGGGACTACCACTCAAATATATGAGAAGAATAAAAGTACCGCAGCATCCGGTCATTGCACACTCGATTAATTCCAAATGCAAACTCAGAACGAGCATGCAAAGTTATAATTGGTTTAATTTAAAATTATGTCCGCACAGATCATACATACCTCTAGACTGCATCATTACAAGGGTTTTCATGTATTGATAAACGCAATGGAATCATGGTATGCTATTCCCTTTTGTCGCTAATTTTTATAGACACTGACGTGCCTATGCTCCATGCTACTACTATGACTCGATAAAGTACAGCAAGAGGTCCAGCACTTGTTGCCCAAAGCAACAAAGTCCAATGAATATGAATGAGAAACAAGGGAGTAAAAGATTGCAATATATCAGTATTGCAATACACTAAACAATAGCAATATTATCGTATTACGACCTAGATATTCATATAATATTGAATCGCCATGTCCCTGCTGATTCCCACCCTTAATTTAGCACAAACATACCATAAAGTCAGAGAGTATTAATAGTCTAGTGAGCTACAACTCTGGCTGCTTGTGCGAGCTTTGCAATAGCAAGAGCAGAGGTTAGTTAAAAACAGAAAATGTAAACACAAAACCACAAGATACACTGATACCTCAGGCGATGCAAATCCCAGATACTCCCAGTCCCAAGTCCCACCGGCAAAACTGCAAAAAGAAGAAGACATTTTTTCAGTATTATTATATTCATATACAGTGGCAAGAAAAAGTATGTGAACCCTTTGGAATTAGCTGGTTTTTGTCATTGTCCTGCTGCATCACCCAACTTTTACTGAGCTTCAGCTGGTGCACAGCCACCTTGACATTATCCAGTAGTATATTTAGATAAACTTGGGAATACATTTTTCCCACGATGATGGCAAGCATTCCAGGCCCTGAAGCAGTAAAGCAGCCCCAAATCATGATGCTCCCTCCAATGTACTTCAACGTTGGGAAGATGTTTTCATGTTGGTATGTGGTGCCATGTTATGCCATACGTAGTGCTGCTTGTTCTTCCCAAACATGGTGCTTCATGGTGTCCTGTCATGGACACCATACCTGTTTAATGTTTTCTGTATATTACACTCATGAACAGAGATGTTAACCATTTCCAATGATTCCTTCAAGTCTTTAGCTGTCACTCTAGGGTTCATTTTCACTTCACTGAGCATTCTGCAGTGTGCTCTCTGAGTCAACTTGGCTGGACGGCCACTTCTAGGGAGAGTAGCCATAGTACTAAATTATCACCATTTAACAACACTTTTACTAACTGTGGACAGATGAACATCTAAGCTCTTCAAGATAACTTTGCAACCCTTTCCAGCTTTATGCAAAGTAACAATTCTTGATCGTAGGTCTTTTAAGATCTCTTTTTTTGTGAGGAATGGTCCATGTCAGCAGATGCTTCTTGTGAATAGCAAACTCAAAATGTTTGAGTGCTTTTTATAAGTCAAAGTCCCACACCTCCGACCTTGTTTCATTAATTGGATGTCAGGTTTGCCAACTTCTGACTCTAATTAGCTTTTGTTGACGTCATTAGCCAAGGGGCTCACATATTTTTTTCCAACCAACACTGTGAATGTTTGAATGATGTATTCAATATGTATGAGAACAATACAATAATTTGTGTGTTATTAGTTAAAAAAGATAGTTTTCTTTTTCTTCATTATTGTAACTTAGATGAAGATCAAACCAGATTTTAAGACAAATTTATACATAAATGCAGGCAATTTCAAGGAGTTCACATACTTTTTCTTGCCACTGTATGACCCCTACATGTGTTTTACATTTGAAAATTCCCTGATATTTCCAGGTTTTACATGACATTGGGAACACTGTAGATTAATAAATACAACATTTTGCAACACCCTGATAAAAAGAGGGAGCAATTGTCTTTACCTGCGACGTGAAGCTTCAGGTGAATCATTTGGGGCAACACCTCGAGCCACAGAGGCCAAGAACTCCCGTCTCTTTTGCTGCACCAGATATGTAGCGCTGATTATCTTGTGGCGAGGGGTGCGGAGGTAAGGCCTGTTCACCTTCTGAGCAAGATCCTCAGTGACCATCTCTAAATCAGTCTGTTGGAGACATGTGTGCAACAAAATATTATGTAAAACAGAAACATAAATAGATGTATAGTTGTTTTTCTAAAGAGGAAAGTGGTGAATATATATTGATCTTAGTACCTGCATAAGTTCAAATATTTCTTTCTTTGTGCTTTTGGGCTCTAAGAAGAAACTGTATGGATAAGAGCACTTAAGGATGCGTCGGGTCTTGAGAAGTTCATGAACACCATCCTCAATGAATGTGGTGTCAGGTGGGGATCCTTCCCCTTTAAGAAAACGACATTTGGAATTGTAAATGCATAATTTATATTATTCGCAATCTAACATACATTCTACAAAAAAATAAAGTCAATTACAGTATATGTAGTTGAAAATATGCATGATCGGTTCAATCAAATTTGCACTCACTTCCAATGAAAGCTTTGCTCAGTTGTTCCATCTTCTCTTTAGCTGTTTTCAAAAGTCGTTCTTCCAACTAGTGAAAGTAAATTACTATTTGTGATTGTGAACAAATAAGGGGACATTCATTTTTAAAGACATTCTTTATAAAGATGCCAACCTGATAACTGTGTTCATGGTTCTTGTATCGAGTGTAATAATGCATAAAACAGTTGAGTTCCTGAAAACTCTTGTGTTTTTTTTCCGCCTGTGAAGATACAAAAACATTTAAACAAAACAGGTGTATAAGCCTGAAATTCTAGCTTTAACAGTTGTAAAACCACATATAAACTAACAACAACAGAAACCTGCACAGAACCTGCTTTGTTACATTTGTACATTAGGTAACACTTAACAATAATTTCCATTTGTTAACTACATAAGTTAACATGAACTAATAATGAACAATACTTATACAGAATTTATTCTTCTTGGTTAATGTTAATTTAAACATCTAGTAATACATTTTTTAAATCAAAAGTTGTATATGTTAATATAATTTAATGTACTATAAACAATGAATATTGTCATTTTTATTAACTAACATTAACAAAGATTAACAAAGATTAACAAATGCTGTAAAAAATATATTGTTCACTGTTAGTTCATGATACGTAGTGCATTAACTAACATTAACAAATGGTACCTTATTGTAAAGTGCTACCGTACATAAGAAAATATGAGACAGAACAGTAAAACTTGCTGCTCAGGACTTCAGCTTTCATGTTCTTTTATACTTTTTCTGATCTTTATTTATAAGAACCATTCACAGCAGTCCACAAACAAATCACAAAAGATCAAAGTAAATGCATTCCTCACATGGTTGCCATGTGTGTACACCCATTTCTGAAGCTATTATTTGACAACTGCCCAGAAACTAATGTGGCTTTGTATACGAGGGTGTGAGTACCTCCACAGTCATATCCTTGGACTGTTCCTCCACCTGTTGAATGATCTCATAGCGCGTACAGCGATAGTATCCTCCAGTAGAGGAGCTGTGTTTCTTCCATTCTTCTAGACAAATCCAACAGAAATCATACTTGCACTACAGAGAGAAAGAGAGGGAAAGGAAAGAGAATTTGTCAGGATAATGCAACATTAACATTCACTGCATCAGGAATGAGGTTTATTAAGCATAATAATGCAACCAGTTATTCAGGTAAAACACAAAATTTTAAGGGTGAAAAGTGTAATTTCTGTGCCATTAGTGTTACCTAACAGAATTGCTAAAATAATGGCTATTTTCAAACAGGTTTCCCAAATTACCATTGATTGAGCTCATGTTGCCTTGTCAGACTGGTCAGGATGCCCAAACAAACCGAGCAATGCATTGATAGCACCACAACTCACAAATGATTTACTTATATAGCTGTCTCTGCATATTATTACACACTTCAGCTTTAACCCTTTAAGCTCTGAATGTGCTTTTAAAATGTTCCTGTTTCAGTAAAAAAATCAAAGGCTAATAACTCTACAAAAACAACAAAGAGGGTCAATTGTATGATATAATTTTAAAGAAAACTTCTCAATTGTTTTAATGATATAGATTATGAGACTCTCAGCCTAAGTAACTGCAAAAAAAAAAAAAAAAAAAAAAAAAAACTACTTTTGTTTTATTCCCAACCATGACAACTGTAACAGAGTAAAATTTGGTGTTGATACAACAAAAGCAAATCAAATAAAAAGTTAAAGCATTACAAATATAATTTATCCTAGAGTCCAAAAAATGTCTCCAAACAAATAATACATAATAATTGTACATAAGAAATAATTACACAACGACTAAAAGTATGCTCTCTCTCTCCAAAGCATGCAGGCATGAGTAACGAGATCTCATTCAGTTCCATTCTGTGTCATTTGAGCCATCATTTAGTCTGTGTCATGTACTTTGTGCCATCTCCTGGTGACCATACATAATTAGACAAATATTGGCAGAGAGATCGTTCCTCTCTGCCCATATTTGAATGACTTCCACCTCTGGTTGCAGCAATCTGAATTCTAATACGATTTAGCATTCCATGACGCTGGACAACGTACTGCATAATTTCCAATGAAGTCATCTGATCCAGGAAAGCTACGTCTTTTTTAGCCAGATAGCACATTAGGCGCTGTGTGCACATTTTGCTTCATATGGATTATCTAATGATCTATGCATCCGATTACATTGTGTGGGCTCGTTTTAACGGAATCCTCTCCTTTAAGTAATGGTATGTGATTTTTATGTTCTGTTTATTTTTTGTGAATTTATAAGCAAAAATGCAGCTTATAAGCAACACCTGTTTATATGTGTGTCAATTGTTCAGTTTTGGTCATAATGCCTACAGGCATTGTAAAGTACAGCTTTCTAAACTTTAAAACGATACCTTTTTTGTGTTGGTCAAGACTGTAGTTATTAATATTTTGATAATTTTGTTTTGAGCTTAAAGGGTTAAACTGTGGAACAAAATAAGCGTTGTTCTTGGGATAAACTAAAGTATTTGAATATTTGGTTACTTTCCACAGAACTCAAATATTTAAAAAAAAATTAAAAAAAAAAAAGCAGCTCAAAAGTTGATTTAAAGCAGATCTGATTTGTACAGTCCCATAGAGGGAATCATGACCACACGTTCAACCAACCCTGTTAAACAGCCGCTGCCATTTCTCAACAATTCCAAATGTCCTCCCTTGCTCTTTATCAATGACACAAAACAGCAACAGATTCTTTTGGGTGATTTAATCAGTACACTGCATGTTACTAAGCAAAGGAGTTTACTTCTCAAGCAGGATTGAATCAGGCTCTAATACAAGCCTCTTTAAAGTGTACTTTTCTTACTAATTCCACACAAACATCTTTTAAATACAGTAACACTGTCAACACATCAATACATGTTGAAAATGCTTTGGCTAAATTGCACTGTGCTATCTTGATTCATTAGCCAAATGTTTCCGAAACAGAGGAAGCATTTTAAATTGCCATAACAGCCTAAAGATTAAAAAATTGATTAGAGAATAAATAAACAATTCAAAATAATAATTCAAAACTTAAGAAAAAAAGTCTAGACAGTAGTTCATAAGTTCAAACTCATTAAAATAATATTCAAGAATATACCAGTGTAGGCTACTGTTTACAACAACACTTCAGTTGTTTTATTTCACTATGTAAATAGCCATCCAGATATCCAAAGTGAGCATTTACAAGTTTTGCAAGCTTTTGATGCTGCTTTCCCTCCACGTGCTGGTGGCGTGAATAGCTTTCCCCTTCCCCCTGCACTTCACCTGTCACTCAAAGCTTCAGTTAAGCCTTCATTAAGGAAATAACAGTGAGTTTGAGGCCTCCGCACTTCCTTTGTTCAAACACCTGCCTCTGACGTCAGTGAGCTTGTTTGCATCGTACATCTTGTGTCAGGGTCACACACACACGTGTAATTTTTTTAAATGAGAATCTTTTGCATCAAATAAGCTATAAGTGAAAATGCGGCTTATAAGCAACACCTGTTTACATGTAACATGTTGGTAAAGTAGTTTGTAAACTCCCCTCTGATATGGACAAGCACATTATGACAGGAGTTATAAGGTTCAAGTTCAGTAACATTCCAAATAACATCTGTTTATATCTTTTTTTCACTGTTAAGCTTCCTCTAGCTTAGAGGTAAAAAAAAATATACCAGGTCATAACAGTAGGAATAGTAGCCCACAGATTTCTGTTAGTCCTGTCAAAATTTTCACTGTCCCCTACATAAATTTTTTTTTACTTTATTTTTTTTTTAGCAATGTATTTATATATGTGGTAATATAAAAATGCCTTCCTTATTGTTAAGCTCTGCATAAACATGCGATTACCAACTTTTACATTGATAACATAAGATTCTCTGACCTAGGGGTTCCTAAATGGTCAATAACTTGTCAGCTAATAATCATATGAAAGTTACAACTGACAACTGGATGAATCTGGATTGATGTTTTTGTCCACATCATCCATTCTTCACTAACCTTTGCACACTGCATGTGATTACAGCCTTCGTTTTTTTGGATGGGGGACTTGCAGTTGGCACAAGGTTTAGAGTTAGTGAGTAACCAAAGGCAGTTGGCAGCATCTTCATAAGCTTCACTCACACCAGCCACTGTCCAGAGAAATAGAGAGCAGCTCAGTATTAAACCTACTCATTGAACCTTAGCAGCAGGGTGCATGTCATGATTATCCATTAGAGAAAGGTACAAGTCAAACAACCATGCATTGTTAAGGAGTTTGATTTCTGGTTAAAAGATCAATGTAGCCTGTATATATACTGAATTTTGAAATGTTTGTAGAGTCTGGGAACTCCTACATTCTTCAGGCTTCATTTCAGACACTTTTTGCAGCCACATCTTCCATGTCTCACAGTCACAAGGTTCATGAGCATCACAGAGACACTCCCTGAGAAGAGAGATAAAAATAAATAATGTAACATGCTGGTACAGCTAGCTTCATTTTATATATATATATATATATATGCGCAAGATGCATTTAAATTGTTAAACTATAAGCTTGATGGATGTTGCATTGTCTTCTGATATTGCGCAACACATTGCTGTTTTTTTCAGCATCTCATGCCATATTTTTAAAACAGCTTGTCAAGTTCAACATTAAAAAAAATGTGTCTCAAGACTCCTACGTTCCATTTCCTTCTCCTGTGTTGCATCTCACCAGTTTTGAATGCAAGAGCACGTCCTATGTGAACCATCTTAAAGGGTGCTACCACACTAAAGTTCATGTTATGACAACAAAGTTTATGAATGATGCTAATCCACTGATTTTAATTACAATGGTGCATCACAAGGATGTAGAGAAGAAATGCAAGTGTTTGCAATAGTGGGTTTCTTCCGTGTGACTAACAAGTGGAGTAAATGTTTACTTTTTCTGAAAATCAAAGTGAATTTCAGACAGTCAGGTCCAATTTTCCTTTCGGAAATCCATTTCACTGTATTTCCATTTGATTCAAAATGACCCTGCCTATTTCCTCATCGGTAAACACACTTGAAACAGATCTTACAGTGGCAAGAAAAAGTGTGTGAATCCTTTGGAATTATTTGGTTTTCTGCATTAATTGGTCATAAATGTGATCTCATCTTGATCAGTCACAAGTATAGACAGAACAGAATGTGCTTAAGCTAACAACACACAAACAATTATAATATTTCATGTCTTTATTGAACACATCCCATTAAACTTTTACAGTGCTGTGGAAAAAGTAACTGAACCCTTGGATTTAATATCCAATGTGCCCTTTGAGTCATCTTGGCTGGATGGCCACTTCTAGGGAGAGTAGCCACAGTACTAAATCATCACCATTTATAGACAATTTAACTAAATGTGGACGGATACATTTATCTAAGCTCTTTGAGATAACTTAGTAACCCTTTTTCTATATAGCTTTTGCTGATGTCATTAGCCTGTGGGTTCACATACTTTTTCCATCCTACACTGTGAATGTTTGAATGATGTGTACAGTATGTATAAGAACAAAACAATAATTTGTGTTATTAGTTAAAACGGATTGTGTTTGTTCATTATTGCAACTAGATGAAGCTCAAACCAGATTTTAAGACAAATTTATACATAAATTGATACCTGGATCGCTATCGGCTCCGATACTGAAGTTTTAGACAGATCGGATATCGGTTCGAAGAGCCGGATCCAAATCCGATACTGTGTGTTAGTCATGTTTGTTACTGTCAAGCTCCAAAATTTATATTAAAGAACCATAAAAACAATTAAAAGTAGTTCATATGACTCGTGCATTGTATTCAAAGCCACTTGAAGATGTGCAATAGCTCTGTGAATCACAAAAGGCTGTGTTTAATAAGTAAATATATAAAATGCCAGGACGTTAGTGAATGGCGCTGCACTGTTGAAACACACACATACACACAGCTATTTTTAGCCTTCACGTGTGTGCAATATTTGAGCGCTACTCACGAACAACATCTCAGATGTAGATGCTCAAAGGTTCGGTTCACTTATAATATGCATTCAGAATGGCATTGGAGTTGCATTTTACCATAAACTGAATCAGAAGCAAGTAAACTGTAGCATTAAACTACAGTGAACTTGCCTACAAACAGACACATACAGGACTTCCTGGAGAGTTCAGAATGTCAAAATAAAAGCCAGAGTGTTTTAAAGTTAAAGGTGCATGATTGAGATATATTACTGTTGTATTTAAAATTCTAAAAGTCAATAATAATAGTAATAATAATAATAATCTATTATTATTATTATTATTATTATTTGTTTACAAATTATAACAATATTTAAGTTGAATGGGTTACAAAAAATAACTGAATGAAAACTGAACTGATATCTTACAACTAAATTGAACAAAAAATAGATCTGAATCCTTTAAAATCCAGATACAAAAAAAATAAATAAATAAATAAATAAAAAAACACCTTCTTTTCAACTGAACACTTAGACTGGAATTACTGTTAATTTTGCTGCTACAGGATCCAGTAGACTAGTTAAAAATAAAGTTTTTCTTAACAAGCTATACATTTATATTGAAATAATGTGGGCTGTTCTCACTGCTACCATCAGGCAGGCGGTATCGCAGCATCAGGACCCGCACCAGCCGACTCCATGATAGTTTCTTCCCCCAAGCAATCAGACTTTTGAACTCTTGATCTCTCACGATCAATATACATCAGCACTGCACTTTATTACTCTTATTATCTCACACTGGACTGTCAGAAATTATATTCTCTCTTAACAACACACTGGCAACTGACTATCAACCGACAGCCTGAATGTCAATACAGTACAATACAACCTACTGTATATTTTATATATACTATATATACTATTTTATTGTATAATGTGTATTCTATATTGTGTGTATTGTACACTGTACATTGTGTATTATTATTTGTATATTGTGTTGTGTGTAATTATGTGTATATTAGATATGTAAATTATGTTTATTGTAAATTGGTATATGTCTCATCACTGTCATGACTGCTATGTTGCTCAGAACTGCACCCAAGAATTTCACCCACTATTGCACTTTTGTATATGGTTGTGTGACAATAAAAGTGATTTTATTTTGATTTGATTTGATGTGTAGTTAGAGGTTTGTGTTTCTTTACATATTACAGAGTCCCCCAATTAGTTCCACACACTAATGCAAAGATATTCTTAAGTGATTATGCAAAAAACCAACAACACTGGTATCAGATCGGTATCGGCCGATACTGAGATTTCAGATATCGGAATCGGAAGAGAAAATAGTGGTATCGGTGCATCCATAACATAAATGCAGGTAATTCCAAAGGGTTCACATACTTTTACTTGCCACTATATGTATTACTATCTGTCCAATAATTTGTCAGAGCATTTTCTAGTGTGTCAGAGAAGTTATACTTTTAAATTCAGAAAAGTAACCATGAACTTCTGGTAATAATAACATCACTTTAAGACCCAAAAACTACATGCAAACATCCATAAATTAGCTAACAGACTGTCCTATGGTGTGACCTCTGAGGCAATGATTGTCAATGAAACAGAAGATCAAGAAACAGTACACAGACAGATGATGAGACAGACAGATGATTAACACACCAGCAGAAGAGATGACCCTTCCCACAGTCCACAGCAGGGGCTTTGAGCAAGGGGAAGCTCAGAGGGTCAGAGGCTCCTGGGCCTGGGCGAGTCAGTCGCACAGCTCTTTCACATCTGGCCACGGGGCACCAGCGAATGGCAGGATTATTATCCACAAAAGCCTGAAGATGAAAAAAAAAACAAACGTGTTGACACTTCGTTTTAGATGACTTAAATCATAACTTTATGTCTACCCAACAATCAAACATTTGTCTTTTTAGCATGTGTGTTTACAAGAGCTTTCAGTTCAGACTGATGAAATTTTTGCTCAAATAAACACTGGCGTAAACCCAACCAACAGCATGACTCTGTCAATATTTTGATTCAAAGCCATTGGCAGACAGTCTATCATAAGAGAAAATAAATAGCAACTCTGAAATGGCTTCTGGTGCTTTGTGAGCACCAATTGCACCTTAATGTCAAACTGCAGGTAGCGCTTATCCATCTCTCTGGAGACGATGCTTTCAATGACTTCCACGGGAACCAGCTGGAAGCAGTCATAAGCAGGGCAGACGATGTTATGTGCTTCCCCTTCTTGGATCTTCAGATTTAAAAACCTGACATCCAGAAAAACAGTTTTCAAAGATGACAGATCACAAATATGCATCATGACTAAGTGTCATCTGAAAATCTCAGTTTAGCAATGTATTAATGAGAATGGACTATTATTTCTAAAACATCCACCGATATGATCAGAGCTTGTGCATTAAAGGGATAATTCACCCAAAAATAAAATTCTCTCATCATTTTCTCACCCTCATGCCATCCCGGATGTGTGACTTTCTTTTTCTGCTAAACAAAAACAAAGATTTTTAGAAGAATATCTCAGCTGTGTAGGTCCATACAATGCAAGTGAATGGTGACCAGACCTTTGAAGCTACAAAACCCCCAAATGCAGAATAAAAGCAATCCATATGACTCCAGTTAATTTATGTCTATGTCTTTTATGTCTGAAATGATGCAATCACTTTGGGTAAAAAACAAATCATTATTGAAGTCATTTTTTACTACAAATCTCCACTTTAATTTATAGTTAAAAAAAGGGCTTAAATATTGATGTTTCTTACCCACACCTATTGTAATCGCTTCTGAAGACTTTTAGATTTTAGATTTAACCACTGCAGTCATTTGGATTACTTTTATGCTGCCTTTATGTGTTTTTTGGAGCTTGAAAGGTCTGGTCACCATTCACTTGCAATGTATGGACCTACAGAGTGGAGATATTTTTAAAAAATCTTTGTGTGTGTTCTACGGAAGAAAGAATATCATACACATCTGGGATGGCATGAGGGTGAGTAAATGAGGAGAGAATTTTCATTTTTGGGTGAACTATCCATTTAAAACCAAGGTTCCAAAACCTTTTGGCTTAATCATTTCCATGGCTTTTCAATTATCTTTCCAGTCATTTATAATTACTAGATAAGGATTTTTTTAACATAATTCAAATCCAGACCAATTCACTAATACATTTTTAATTCTAATTAGTGATCTGGTTTGACTGATTCATTGAAAAGAACAGAAACAAAAGAAACATTCGCTCACAAATCGGACATCACAAAGGCTTGCGAGCAAGTTTTACTCTACACAAGCCCAATATTTAGCCAATTCAAATTTGTAGAGCAGAGCTAGAAAAAATAAAATTTACAGCAGAAATTCTCATGGCTTTTAAGATTTTATTAATTTTCTTGACTTTTCCAAGTCTGGAAAACACAACTTTAAAATTACCTGATACTTCCATGTTTTCCATGACTGTGGAAACCAAGTCAAAGAAAACCTTTATTCCAATGCTTACCCTTCCCAGCATGCCCGGCAGAACTCGTGTCCACAGGACATGTCCACGGGGTCCTCAAACACAGATATGGGGCACATGCAAATCCCACACTATATAGGAATGATAAACATCAAACAGAATGTGTCAATATTCATTTCAATACAGTGTACAGTGAATGGGGAAGAATGTGAACAACACATTGTAAAAACAGGGCACATTCCTACCAAGGGTACATCCATACCAGGCAGTATAGAGTAGATGCTGACCAAGACTATTTTTGGTACACAAAGATTATTACAAGAATGGTTCACCCAAAAATAATAATTCTGTAATTTACTCTGTCATTATCGCTCATGAGTAAATTTTTTCTTTTGGTATTCCATTAAAACATTACAGCACTCATGTTTGAAATGGCATGAGGGTGAGTAAACTAATAGATTGTTGATTTTTTGGGATAAACTATTTCTTTAAGTGGAATGGAGCATAAATACATGATGCCATGCAGAGTCTAACCAGGGCAAGGCCATCTGTAGGTGAAAGGCTGATCTCATCAGGGGAGGTGACGGAGGACCGAGTTGTTCTAGGAGTTCTAGGTGAAGGCAGTGTGTCCCAAGCATTGTAGCCACTTGGTGGGGGAGTAGGCATCTGAACACCTGAGCGCTGACAGCAGTCCTCTGCATTAGACATCCAGTCCTCCAGGAGTTTTTCCCTATCCCAGTCTAGTCAGTAGAACAGGAAGAAGAACTAAAGTGACTGACAGTAAGACAACTCTCTTCTCTCCCACACTATGCTTAATATCACTCAAGATATGGTCAGGTTGCTCTTCAGAAGAAACCTTTCAGAACATATCATGACATATTTTAACCCTATGAAACCCAGCTTCCACATGCATGGACATTACGTTTTGGCTTCGCTTTTAAACCAACTGATCTCAATTCAGAGGCTCTATGCTGTCATTAACTTTTGATGCACAGAAAAAACAGCATGCTGCCGATCTCAGCTGAGTTTGTCTTTGTTAGAAATGGCAACAAAACTACATCTGGTAAGAAACATCATTACGTTTTTACATTAAAACCTGTTTGAGTAAAAAGAGTATTGTCTCTAGTTTCATCCAATATGCCATTTTAAAAATTTCATCGATTTATCACGAAACGGCACGCTGTTAAACATAATGACCACGTACGTGAACTATAGGCTAATTTTCATTAAAATATCTTATATTCACTGGGCATTATCACATTGAGAACCAATGGATGCATCCAAAAGCTGAATTTGTTTTTATTTCAGAGGCTGTATATGGAGTTAGGATGAAAATAAGGTGCATTTCCAACTGTTCTGAGACCAGCACAGACAGACAGCAAACTGGAGATTAAGTCATTCCCTAATTACAGAGCATTTTTTTTTGCATGTTTTTTAGGGGCTACTAGTTACAAATCAAAAAGGGGAATGAAAAATGCACACAGCAGTAACACTCAGGTCTCAGGAGGTTAAACCACAGAGGCTACATCTGATATGGCCTGAAAATTGAAACTGCTTATAAAACGCATCACTGTCATCATCTATGTTGCAGTCAACTATATAAAATATTTAAAAAGTATGCTATATGCAATAAATAAAAAAACAAGTAGTACAACAAACATTATACAGTATTGAGTCCACCAGTGCCATTAAAATATTTGAGCTTGAAGGTGGTGCCAACAGGGATGGGAGGGTTACTTTTGAAATGTATTCCACTGCAGATTACAGAATACTTGCTGTAAAATGTAATTTATAACGTATTTTGTTAGATTACTCAAGGTCAGTAATGTATTCTAAATACTTTGGATTACTTTTTCAGCACTGGTAGATTTTTTCACTTGTTTTGACTATAAAAACTCTGTCAGTACAGTAAGACAAAATACACATGTTAAAAATACATTCTCTGAAAAACCTAAATATCTTATGCAGTGTTGTTTCTAAGACAAGATAAATCAAATTGATCTTGTTTGAATGATTTTTAGATATTTTTACAGGAAAACAATACAAAAATTATTATCAAGAATACAATTTTTGCCCTAATATCAAAGGTCTTACTAGAAAAAAAGAAATTCTGATCTAACGTGAATTTTCTTGATAAAAAAATATGATCGTGCCTGGTAACATGTGCTTGTAAAATGGCTAGAAATAGCATTTTAGCTTAGCGTAAAGCTGACAATTTACACAAGGTTTATTTCTGTTTCTTCTGCTCTAAACTTACTTTAAACTTACTTCTCTGTCTGCTGGTATGAATGTAACACATCATAAGAAAGTGTTTCACCGCTGTTCAAATGCACTTTGGATCGCATCATTTATATGTATAAATGTTTTCCATCTGAAAGGACTAAATATTAAATGAAACAAATGACAATAAAATGCAAAGTAATCTCTTCAGTAATCAAAATACTTTTTGAATGTAACTGTATTCTAAATACCAATAATTTAAATTGTAACTGTAGTGGAATACAGTTACTTATATTTTGTTTTTTGAATACGTAATCCCATTACTCCACAACCCTGGGTGCCAAATACTTCAGTAAGGAGTAAGTGTGGAATGTTCTAGTTTGAAACAAGAGTCGAACCCTTTTCCTTGAAGACATAATATCTTAATGAATGGAAGTCTTGGATATTGTCTAGATTTAGAATATTTCTTTAATTTATCTAATGGATTCCCTGGCACATGGTGACAGAGCTTTGCAGAATAACAGCTGCATCAGTGATCTCTTACAAAGTACTCTGGTGGTGTCATGGTACAGTGATGGTTTTAGATATACATGGTATTTTTTCAAGGTATCCCAAGGTGATTCAAAGAATATCATGGTAAATGTCCAAAGAACTATTGTAGTAACATAGTACATTCAGGTACTAAAGTGTTAGAGATCTAAATTGTTTATATTATCTAAAACATTGATGTGGCTGCCTTGGAATTTATCCAAGGTAGCTACTTTTTGGGAGCTGCAGTAAATTCGTACCATGAGCTCGCAGCAACGCCTCAGCCGTGAAGAGAGGAGCCTGCAACATGTCCGCTGTCTCCACTATCAACATGTCTTTCAACTGACGCAAGTCTTGCAACTTCAGTCCCTCATATGGCTAAAGAGAAAGAGAGAGTGAAGGGATAAATGATGACAGAGAGATTAAACGAGTGAGGAAAAGAGGGTGTAAGAGGAGGAGAGATGGAAAAGAAGTTAATAAAGCTTTTTCTTTTAAACTTATACATTGCTTAGCTTGTGTCTGGGACATCAAACTGAAGTAACTTTGAGTCTGCTACTGGCACTATAAATGGCAGCTGGTCCTGTTCTCTTTTGATTTTCAACGATAACTTTTAAAGATAGACCTATCATGAGCTACGAGGTTGTTCACTGATGGTGTATGCTTCCATTAAAGCCATCCATCTGCATTCTCAATTTCATTTTTAAAAATTGCATTTGATAGTGGAATTCATGTAAACAACTACACTGCCCATGGTACAGCAGAGAAAGATCCACCAATCAGAGAACTGTGTGAACAGCTAAACCCGTGAAAAGTGTCTCAGAGCGACCGTGCGCTCCCATGATGCACTGTGAATGACCTAATCGAGTCGGTCTCCCTTCACACTTAAACTACTTATATATTTGTATATATTGGGATATATTGCAATAAACTTAAAATATATTGTTTCTATACTTAAAATCAACAACCTAAAATAAATAGTTTTATATATTCCCATAGTTTTTTATTCTATGATATTTTTCCTATTACATGCTTCATGGGATTGTAGTCCGTGCCCTCAGTAAAGATGGTAAGTACACAGCCTTGTACATTTGTCTTTATGTCTGATTTTCAAATACTTTTCTGCCTCAAAACAAAGTTTGTGATGTTGTGATTCACCTCAGAGCTGGTTGGTTTGGTTCATGGCTCACAACTCTTTTATGAATGATTTTATTAAAAGTCTATGGAAGAAATTCATGAGGAAAATGACGGCTGAAAAAGCGGGCGGTCACTGTTGCGCTCTATAGAGCTTGAAATCATGATCACCATGGAGCCTGCTGGTGTCAAGATTTATAGTGAAAAGGAGTTATATTTTGGTCTGTTCTCACACAAAATCAACTGGAGTCTTATGGATTACTTTTATGCTGCTTTTATGTGCTTTTTGTAGCTTCAAAGTTTTGGTCACCATTCACTTGCATTGTATGGACCTACAGAACTGGAATACTCTTCTACAAATCTTAGTTTTCTGCAGAAGAAAGAAACTCATGCACATCTGGAATGGCATGAGGGTGAGTAAATGTTGACAATTTTCATTTTTGGGTGAACTCTTCCTTTAAGTTTTACTTGTATTGAACCCAGAAAATTCCTTTAAATGCTTGAAATTAGCTTTAAAGACAAAATTGTGTCAAAATGTGATTTAATTTCCTAAATTGATTTGGATGAGCTGAACTGGATAGTGAAGAAAAATCAGTTATACACTGTTTAAAAAGCACCCCAGGGTGATACCTCAGAGTTGATTGAGAGAATGCCTAGAATGTGCGGAGCTGTATTATAAGCAAAAGGTAGGCTACTTTGAAGAAGCTAAAATATATTTAAAAAAATATATTTAAAATTTTTTTTTAGTTTTTGGGCATTACATAATTCAATTTGTGTTATTTTATTGTTTTGATTAATATACTATTGTTCTAAAAAGTGGAAAATAATATGAGGGAATGAGTAGTTGTCTTCAAACTTTTGACTGGTATTACAGACACAATATGCTAAGAATAGTGTCCAGAAATGCCAGAAAGATTTCAAAATGCTACCTTAAATTAAAAGCAAAACACAGTTGGGGGCCTGGGTAGCTCAGTGAGTAAAGACACTGACTACCACCCCTGGAGTCGCGAGTTCGAATCCAGGGCGTGCCGAGTGACTCCAGCCAGGTCTCCTAAGCAACCAAAATTGGCCCGGTTGCTAGGGAGGGTAGAGTCACATGGGGTAAACTTGTGGTCGCCATAATGTGGTTCGCTCTCAGTGGGATGCGTGGGGAGTTGTGCGTGGATGCCGCGGAGTATAGCGTGAAGCCTCCATGCGCGCTAAGTCTCCCGCGGTAACGCGCTCAACAAGCCACGTGATAAGATGCGTGGATTGACGGTCTCAGACGTGGAGGCAACTGAGATTCGTTCTCCTACCACCCGGATTGAGGCAAGACACTATGTCTAGTGTCCCACATGAGGACTTAGAGTGAATTGGGAATTGCAAATTGTGGAGAAAATGGGAGGAAAAAAACAAACAAAAACAAAAACACAGTTGCTAACATAGGCATACCTCTCGTCGGTCAAGGGCAGTGTACTCTGCTTCTATCTCCTGAGCTCCAGCATCCTGAGAGAAAACCATCTGAGACTCTAGACTGAGTGCCAGCTCCTTGTGATGCTGCTTCTCTGCACAGTCACATGGTGTCTTCCTATCCTCATTCTCCATAAACAAATCTGCATCACTCTTCACCAGCAACTGCAATGAGAAATAGACAAGACTTAGCCAAAGTGACTTCAATGAGTGAAAAAAAAAAAAAAAAAAAACATATCATGAAAATCAAAAAAGCAATTTTTGGGAAGAAATCATACGATAAAAACAGCTGGTTGGAGTCCAACTGAATTCAACACAAGGCACGCTTATGTATGTATTAACTCCAATACACAGGTACTTATGTATGGGGTGCCGTATCATAGCTGACCCTGCGCTCTGACCCCAGCTTAGCTGGGATATGTGAAAAAAAGAATTTCACTGTATATGTGTAAATGTATAATGTGTGATAAATAAATAAAATTATTAATTATTAATTATACCCTCCATATACTTGATATGTTTATCCCGCCCCCAGGTTTATCTGATTGGTCCATTGTTTAAAACTGACAAACTATTTTTAGCTTGACACAGTGTCTTAAAAATGTTTTGCTGATGGTAGGAGACATGGCACAACAGCCATTGTAAAATAGATAAGAAACGTAATGTTTTCATATAATTAGTGAATTTTGAGCAAATATTGAGCAAAAGCGTTCATTTCTGTTTTTTTTTTTTTTTTTTTTTGCAATTTTGTTTACGTCTCATTTACAATAACTAAATTATAGAATATACACTGATGAGCCAAAACATTATAACCACTCACATGTGAAGCAAATAAAACTGATCATCTCCTAACAAGGGCACATGTCAAGGTCTGGGTAGATTAGATGGTAAGCGAACAATCAGTTCTCGTAGTCAACGTGTTGAATGCAGGAAAAATGGGCAGGACTAAAGACCTGAGCGACTTTGACAAGGGGCAAATTGTTACGTATGGCCAGACGACTGGGTCAGAGCATCTCTGAAATGACAAGGCTTGTCGGGTGCTCCCGGTCAGCAGTGGTGAGTACCTACCGACAGTGGTCCGAGGAAGGGCTAACCACAAACCGGCGACAGGGTGTTGGGCACCCAAGGCACATTGATGCGTGAGGGCAACGAAGGCTATCCCGTCTGGTCCGAATCGACAGAAGGTCTAATGTGGCACAAGTCACAGAAAATTTTAATGATGGTTACAAGAGGAATGTGTCACAACACAGTGCATCGCACCATGCTGCATAGCCGCAGACAGGTCAGAGTGCCATGATGACCCCTGTCCACCATCGAAAGCACCTACAATGGGCATATGAGCATTGGAACTGGACCTTGGAGCAGTGGAAGAAAGTTGCCTGTTCTGATGAGTTCCATTTTCTTTTACATCACGTGGACGGCCGTGTAAATGTGCACCATTTACCTGGGGAATTGATGGCACCAGGATGCACTGCGGGAAGATGACAAGCCGGTGCAGGAAGTGTGATGCTCTGGGCAATGTTTTGCTGGGAAACCCTGGGTCTGGCCATTCATGTGGACATCAATTTGACACATGACACCTACCTAAACATAGTTGCAGACCAGGTACACCCCTTCATGGCAATGGTATTCCCTGATGACAGTGGTCTCTTTCAGCAGGATAATGTACCCTGCCACACTGCACACATTGTTTGGGAATGGTTTGAGGAACTTACAGGACTTGAAGGATCTGCTGCTAATGCCTTGGTGCCAGATACCACAGGACACCTTCAGGGGTATTGTAAAGTGCATGCCTCAGCGGGTCGGCGCTGTTTTGGCAGCACACAGAGGACCGACAGCATATTAGGTCATAATGTTTTGACTCATCGGTGTACATATAGGTATTATATTGGCCATTAGAGACCCTGCTCTCTACATATCATTATCGGACATTGAAAAACCTGGATCAGTCGACCACTTAAGTATTTTCACTGTATACTGACAAAGACCTGATTTAAAGATGGTGGTGGTGGCGTAGTGGACTAAAGCACTGAACTGGTAAGCAAAAGGTTGTTGGTTCAATCCCCACAGCCACCACCATTGTGTCCTTGAGCAAGGCACTTAACTCCAGGTTGCTCCAGGGGGAACGTCCCTGTAATAATGGCACTGTAAGTCATTTTGGATAAAAGCGTCTGCCAAATGCATAAATGTAAATGTAAGATGATACAAGGAAAGATGAATTTAGGGTACATCTGTAACTTATCATATTGTCAATCACCAGTTAAAGTAATAGTTTACTCAAAAATGAAAATTGCAATCACAACATACCAGGCCTGTATAACTTTCTATCTTCTGTGGAATACAAGAGAAATTTTGAAGAATGCTGACGCTGCTCTATTTTCTATAAATGAAACTGAATGGGGACGGAGGTTGTCAGTCCCTAATGTTCAGCCTAACATCTCCTTTTGTGTTCCACAGAAGAAACTTATACAGCTTTGGAACAACATGAGGGTGAGTAAACAATGATAGAATTTCATTATTGGGTGAAGTCTCCCTTTAAGAGCCTAATAACAACAAAAACACTGTGCATTACATTTAAAAACGATCATAATTTATAAGCCTAAAATACATGAAAATATAAAATCACTTCAAGCCAGTCTCCATCTACTGTAATTGCCAACCTCAACACAGTTCTTCATTCCTGCAGCCGCTGCATAGTGCAGGCAGGTGCTCTTTTTGTTGTCAGTGCCGTTGACGTTGGCTCTCTCATACTCTCCCTGGTCCAGTTTGGCTCCGGTCCACTGCAGGATCATCTGGAGGCACTCAGCCCGCTTCTGTTCGTCTTCCTGGGGGCGGCTGATCCGCGGCTGTAGTGCCCCCTCACCCAGCAGGATTTGTGGGCCCATGCACAGCAGGTGCAGTGCTGTCTCATTGTGAATGTTACACTTGTTGGGGTTGCCGTCTTTGGAGAAAATAAAAGACCTGGAGAAATGGAACAAAAGAATAGAGTTAAAATAAGTAGGGATGCGCCGATGTATCGGTTGCTGATATTAATTGGCCAATTATTGATCAAATTAAAACCATCAACATATCGGTAATAAGCATGAAAACGCAGATATGAAAAACCAATGGTTTATTTTTAATTAATTAGTAACACACTTTGTAAAACTTTGAATTCAAATCACAATCCAGAAATAATAATAGCCAAAAATGGTAGAACAGTTGGCACTCCTAAGAACATGTAATATTACATTTTTATTCTGTCTCGTTCTCAAGTTAATGCGGAAAAAACACCATAAACAGACGTGACAGTTGTGAAAGCAGTACTTGCCTATAGGCTACATGATGAGGGAAACCATCTAAATGCTTTGAAACCAGCACACATTCACTTCTGAGACATTGGTATGATATCCATCTGAGACCATCAACCCGCACATCACGTGGCTTGTCGAGCGCATTGCCACGGAGACATAGCGTGTGTGGAGGCTTCACGACATCCACCGCAGCAACCACGCTCAACTCACCACGCGCCCCACCGAGAACGAACCACATTATAGTTACCGCAAGGAGGTTACCCCATGTGACTCTACCCTCCCTAGCAACCGGGCCAATTTGGTTGCTTAGGAGACCTGGCTGGAGTTACTCAGCTCGCCCTGGGATTCGAACTAGCGAACTCCAGGGGTGGTAGCCAGCGTATTTTACCACTGAGCTACTCAGGCCCCCTCTTTGTAAATTTTTTAAGCATTTCTATGTAAACCAGTGATCTGATGACAAAAAGTGGCAAAATATCGGTATCAGTATCGGCCTGTAATTTGTTTGTTTTTTGTTAAAATCAGTATCGGCCAAAACAATTATATTGGTGCATCTCTAAAAATAAGTTCAAACTGTCTCAGACACCATTCACATTCATTGAATGTAAAAAAACATGCACTAAAAATTAACAGTGACTGAGGCTAACATACTGCCTAACATCTCCTGTTTGTGTTCCACAGGAGGACAGCCATACTGGTTTTGAATGATATTAGGGTGAGTAAATTATGACAGAGATTTCATTTTTGGTTGAACAATCCCTTTAAGAGCTCAATAATTAAGCAAAAAAACTTGAAAAGCTTTGCTATATTATGAATATACTATGGTGACGGCTAAAGAGGATTATTAGGCAGAACGCACAGCAGAGTCATGATTATATTGACAATATTGCACAGCCTTGAGTGCCACATTGCTTTTATAAAATTGCTACTACATAATTATCACAACCCAGTCTGTGCTGTGCCTTAAAAATATTAAGGCCTTAAATTTTCATTAAAACTCACTAATTCACTAAATGCCATCCTTCCACAAGAAGATTGCTTTACAAGCCGTTGCAACAAAACTAATGACCACTTTGTGCTCTGCACACTGATGTGGTGAACAGTTGTTCAGCATCACAGCTGTTACGATAGCACTACTGGAACGCTGTATTGACCAATCAGCATCCAGGACCAGTACTATCCATGTTATAAACCTCAATAAAACACTGGTAGAATTGGAAAGATAAATACAGAACTCAACACAGATATTTTGAGACCTGGTGGTGGCAGCTACCATCTCAATATTGCATAACATTTGAGAGGGCATTAGGAAGACACCATAACAATATTAACAATGAAAATGGCATGACAGTGCTCAGTGCAGCTGGAGCCCTTGCCAGATAGCTGGAGATAATGAAACAGACTTATATAATTTTCAGGTAATTTATTGAGGGAGCTTCAACATAATTGATAACAGGCTCAAACTGCTAGAAAGGACATGGGTAAATGTAATGCCTCGTAAACTTCAAGAGTGAAATTAGGAATTGCATTCAGCAGACTTTAAGGCCTTTCAGTTGAAATGACTCAGCGCTTTGTTCCGGGAAATAGTAATGTGAATTTGGCACTAGGAGTTTATTAGTTAATATGCAACTGCAAACAATGGCTATAACTCCCTGCATTCTCCTAACCATGCTCTCCACCAGCACCTGGGAGGCTAGAAAGACTGGTTCCAAGAAACTGACACTGACACCTGCTAATTATGCAACTGTTACATCCAGTATATGATCATGTGATAATGACACTTTAGTAAAATACTATTATAAACTACATCATGAAATTCAAAGCCAAGCTTTTAACCTGGATTGAAACCAACATCCAGGGATAAAGTCCAGACAAGCTGCTGACAGACATCTCGAGCTTTGTTCTACTTGTCTGGATAATGAAAGCTTGATCATAATGAATCCAGGACCACACAAAGAGCCTGCTACACACATTTAAAAGCAAAAATTCTGGGTGCAGTCTAGACTGGCAGGCTGTTTTTCCAAGAATCGCTAGCAGCCAAAATGTGCATCAGAATTCCAGTTAGAAGATACTTCAGTCTGGTACTAGCATTTAAATACATAGGCCCATTTAAAATGGGCCTTTCTAGCAAGGGTGTTTGTAGTTTAGTCAACATCTTTGTTCCCAAAATGTTAAACAAATAGAGGACAAAAAAAAAAAATCAACTACTATTCCAATCAATCTGATGCATAAATGTGCGAGGCATCAAGCCTCTGAAAACTGTCAAGGTGATTGGTGGTCTGCTCAAGGAGCCTACTCTTTTAAAGAGCTTAGCCAAGGGACAGAGAGTCCTCAATAGCCAGCTGTCCTAGCTAGTAATTACCAAACCATTTTCTCAGAGGGGTGCATCCACTACACCAAGTTAAACTTGGCTCCATATATCTAAGTGGTCTTGACTGAAATACAGAGAAGTGTGAAATTTAACAGCCTCACAAAAAACCTTGCATAGCACAGAAATACCATTGGCTCCACATACACTTGCCATACACTTTAAATACTGTCTGTTAGGGGCCATAACATGAATGCTATTCAGAGTTTTTTTTTTTTCTTCCTGAAGTAATGACCCACTAAAACACTAAATACTAACATACTGTATGGATTTTTCAATTGTTTTCCTATGTAAACATGAGCTGGATGGACTTTTTGACCATTGCGCCATGTCTTACTGTTTTTTCTGTGTCTCGTGCAGGTTTACGGCATTTTTAGTTGCCGTGGCATGTTAAAGCTGCACTACGTACCTTTGTGCTCTCTAGCGACATCTGTGATTGAAATTTAAAATTGCAAGCAGTCTGTGGAAGAACACTTTACATCCGTCGTCTTTCGACAATACTGCTCTGGTGAATGAATCTCATGATTTGAGTTTACCTGGACATCACCTGTGTGATCATGACTGAAAGATATTCAGAGCGAGAGTTATAACGTGCTATTTTCATGTTGATATAATTAAGTTATACGATTAAACGTAAAAAAAAAAAAAAAATGAAATATTACTTGCTTTGATGAAGATAAACAACACTCTTATTTATATATTTTGAGTGAATTAATTGTACACTTTTCTGACACTACACTCAAGGCACTCAGGGGACTCTCCTGAATCACCACCATTTAGAAGTATATTTTATGATTATTCAAGTGTTTTATTGACTATTAATGTTTGTATTATCAATTTAAGATGTGAAACTCGTGATACTGCTGATTCAAGTTCAATGTAAGACTTCATTATTTTTACATTATTAATCTTGTCAACGAAATCAATGTTGAAAATGTTTGTTGACAAAAGGTTTTTTGATTTCGTCAACGATAACGAAGACGAGACGAAAAAGGCGCATCATGAAGATTATTAAATGATTTTATTAAAGCATACCGAGACGAAAATATGATGTTAAAAATTATACTGCAAGATATAAACAGAAGAAGAAACATCTTGATAAATAGAAGAAGATATTAGATATGGATTCATTTAATCCATTCATCCAGTGTGTTGGGCATTTCTCCACGTGTGCTGCATGAGTTGAACGCGCTAACACCGTCAAAAATGAACCGCTTTAAAATGGGATAAATACCTCATTCAAATGCATGCTATTTATACATGAGATTCATCAATATATCCACAACATTTATGGAACAACTTACATCTGCACAACGAAACAAATGAACGTGAACTTGAATTAAATGATGCGCTAGTGACAATAATTGTAATTTGTTGTGTAACTTGCTAATCTAATACTTCAGTCTATACATTATTATTTCAGGAGCTCAGGTTTTTCACAACAAGGACAGTAGGCCTATGTACATTTATACTGTATGTTTGATACATGTTTACATTAGAAAATGTTTATAAATGTTTTTTTCTAAATATTTGAATATTTGATTAAAGTTTGGTCTGTTACAGTTTGATATTTTTTGTCCATTTTGCACATCATCATCAAGTAAAATATATTATTTTCATTGATTAAATTTTGTTATTTTTGTAAAACTGACTAAAATTAATTAATATCACATGACGAAATATTTACTATTTTTAAAGGACATTTCTGTCAAAAGACTAAAACTGAAAAAATGAACACGGCAGTTGATAAAGCAAGTGAAACTGTAGGCCTAAGAACACTGTAAACTAAAAACATAAAACAAAATATACTTTATTAAACATGAGAATAATATGTACAAGAAGTCATTTTCAGAAGTCATATGTATTAGTAAACATGCCATCCTGAACTGTGTGATTGTGACTGGCTGAACTGAACAGCGTCGTCAGCCGAACAATTGACAGCCAGCACTTCTTTCCTGTGTTTACGGACATGACTTCATGATGCAAAGAGGAATGACATAAGCCAGCAATTTTGCACCAAATCTGACACAACAGCTCAAAATACAAATTATTTTTATAGGCTTACCGAAATGAATCGTAAGGTAAGGACATTGTTTTGAATACTGATCATTTATGTACTTAATCAATAATGGCAATATGTTCATTTTTTTTAACCAAAAAAATCTTACATAGTGCAGCTTTATAAAGAACGTCAACCTTTAAAAAAGCATCTTGAGACGCCTGCGTTTTGTTCTATTCGTGGCACTGCGCCTAACTTTTTTTGGCGCAAGGATGCATTCGGCCCCTAACAGCCTTAGGTCTCTTTTGTCATGCAATTTCGTAAATTATATTGATATTGAAGGTGTTGGCATTCCATCCCACTCTGCCATTAAGGATACAAAAATGTCTGCGAAATCTGGCTTTACACTAGCAAATTTTTTCAGCGATTTTCAGGTGTAACCTTCATTTACATAATCGCTGGCTAGTAAAGCCTAGTGCACACTACACGACTCAAGCTCATCTCCTTTGATGTTTTGAGTCGGCGACTGGTCTGCAACGAGAAGTTTTAGATCTCACGAGGAATGTTCTTGTAGTGTGCGCACTCCTGCGACATGCCGAGACTAGTCGCAGATGCTACGACAGATTTCAAACTAAGTGTGCGCACATTCCGGACGAGGGAAAGACCGAAAGTGAGCAACAGCCAATGAAATATAGTGTGTGCAAGAGGAGAGCAAGGTATATTGGGAAGCAGGAGACAAAAAATAAAAGGAAACTTTACCCACATCTACCCGCTGTCTTTATTATTCTCATCTGTTTTATAAATTTTTCCCATTGCCAATAAGCGCAAAACAGGTGCAAGCCTTTCTTTCATGTTTGTTGAAAAAGGAGAGCAAGATATTGGGTAACAGGAGACAAAAAAAAAAAAAAAATTAATTAAAACATCACCCACATCTCCCTACTCACCTTTTTTATTATTGTCACCTGTTTTTTGTTCTTTTTCCTTTGCAAATAGTGCCAGTAAGCTAAAAAATGGACGAGAGCCTTTCTTTCATGTTGGTTGGCATGTTATCATGAATAAATGGTGCGAGTTTGTGAATGAATTTAATTATGGTAAAAGACATATTTTGAGTGATCTGTTAGAAACGGGACGATGCTAAAGACAGCTGTAACTGGGTTTAAACTGTTTTTAGATTTGTCCACTTCAAACACATTCAGACATTGGGTTTGTAGTGCCAGAGCAGCAGAGCGCCGCCTAATAAAAAAAAAAAGAAAAAAAGTTTAAACGTTTCCAGATGTAAAGGAAAATAACCACACGATCGGGAATTTTTAAAAAGCATATGCATGTTCATATACAAGAACTTTCAGTGTGTCTGATATCAACATGCAGGTTATTATAGGTACAGCTAGGGTTGCCAACCGTCCCGTAAAATAAAGATGAAATGATGATGATATCGAATCAACACGGGACGGGATTTGTCCCACATTTAACCTGATCCAATGGTGACACCCGAAATAGTTCAAGATCATTAATTTAACCTTGATAATTGTTGAAAACTGTGCCTTCGGTGAGTAAGGGACCGTTTGAAAAGTCCACACATTGAGCTAAAACGTGCTAAAACTGTGGAGGGTGTGGTAAAGGACTGTCTTAAAACCTCAGCCAGCAACTGTATAACCGCAGACTTCGTTCACTAAGGGTACTTTAGTTTGTCCTCTTCCATTGTGTAAATTAGGCTACAATTTGTGTTTTTTTCCCGACCTTCGCATTAGGTAGCATCGCTCACAGAAAAATTACACTGGTCCAAAATCCCGTTCCACATGACTATATTAAACATCAAATATTTTCTGATTGGATGTGATTGTGTCCCTTCACGCAGCATTTTTCCTTTCAGTGTCGACAAACATATTACTTGATGCTGGGAACTTATCGTTGCACTTTGTGAAGACATGACATAATGCTTGCATTTTAATGACCATTAATTCCCAGGATATTACCTGATGAGGCGTGTCATGGCATGGCGTGAGGCATAGTGCAGGGCTGTGTTGTGTTGATAGGGCTCCCCATAAGATGCATTGGGGTCCAAGGCCTCTTTAAATTGGGGGTTACTCTCATAGAGCTGCCACGCCAATCCTTCGTCTCCACTGAGAAGTGCTTTGCGGAACTTTGTGGCTGTATTCCCCATGGCAGGAGCAGTAGGGCGAGCCGCAGGGCAGCCCACATTCACTATTCAGTGCTCAGCCAGTGTAAGAGCGGACCAGCCGCATACTGCAAGTCCTGCAATGTAAACACAACTTGTTTACAGTCTGCGGATTCAATCGGTTATTCCTAGTGTTGGCAACTCCCAAGGGAATGTAAAATCAACTTATGTAAAATCCTTCATTCTGATACAGCACCATTTTAATTTTTATTTGAACTATCCCTTTAAAAAATTAGCTAGACACAATCAGCTATCAGGTTTTGCTCCAAATGTGCTACATAATCTCAACGCCCACTACTAGTCCATTACCTTCATCTGCAAAGGCTGACTTAATATAACTCGCAAGCTCCTGTGCTTCTGTGGAATAAGAAAAAAGCTATTATCCAGCTCATGTAACACAACCATTTGGAAATACCTAACGTAACACAAAAACAGTCTGCTTCCCAACACACTAATTTGCATATGTCGAAATAGTGCAAATAATAATAACCTTGCACAGGTATCCTTATCTGATCTTACACTTTCCACTTTTTTAATTATTTGCATCATTTAAGCTTCTTGACTCACTTTTAGAAAAAGGGATAGACAATGTTTCATCAGCAAAAAAATAAATAAATCTGGCTTACATAATGTTATGCTCTAATAAATCCAACTGAGAGGGCTATGAGAGAGGAAAGAGTGGCAGCAGGTGCACCAGTCAGGCTGGGTAATGGCGTGTGAGTGGGAACTGGGAGCTTGACCCATATTTTTTTAGATCATTCTGTCTGCGCTGTTGTTCTTTTTTACATCATTTCACATCTTACTCGCATTCAAAACAACTGTCTGTGGAGTTACATTAGAAACAAAACAAATGCAGACCGAACAAATGCTTTAGGGGCTTGTGGGACTGATTGTGTTTGAACACCCCAAATTTTCAGGTGGGATGTCTGAGACTGCAAAATACACAGATGAATTAAGAGCAGCACATGGCACACAAAAGGGAGGGAAAAATTTCGGTTCCACAAGCTTCCCCCACCTTCACCCAATGCAGCTCATACATCATCCATTAATGAAACAACTTAATTTGCATTCATTTTTACGGGCAGTGGGCTACTTTCAAACAATGCAAGCTTTGTGCTAAAAGATGATCCTCAACTGCCGTATGTAGGACAGTAAAATACACTGGGTGACATTGGCACGGACGACAGGGAACAGCATTTCATACTTGACACTTAAAATCACTAAAAATGAAGGAAAATAATACATACAAAGTCTACACAGAGACAAAATGAACCCTAAACAGACTGCATTCCCAGTTAACATGAATGCCACTTTGAGATTACGCATCCAACACATGTCAGAAATAAAGGGATAGATGAAAATTGTCTCATCATTTACTCACCCTCATGCCATCCCAGATGTGTATGACTTTCTTCTGCTGAACACAAGCGAAGATTTTTAGAAAAATATTTCAGCTATTTAGGTCCTCACAATGCAAGTGAATGGTGACCAGAAATTTGAAGCTTCAAAAAGTATATATCAATAATTATAAAAGTAATCCATATGACTCCAGTGGTTAAATCCATATCTTCGGAAGCGATATGATAGGTGTGGATGAGAAACAGATCAATATTTAAGTCTGTTTTTACCATAAATTATCCACCCTGCCCAGTAGGTGGCGACATGCATGAAGAATGCAAATCATCAAAAATGAAAATTGACAGTAAAAAAAAAAAAAAAGACTTAAATACTGATCTGTTTCTCACCCACACCTATCATATCGCTTCTGAAGACATGGATTTAACCACTGGAGTCATATGGATTACATTTATGCTGTCTTTATGTGCTTTTTGGAGCTTCAAAGTTCTGGCCACTATTCACTGTGCATTGTGATGGACCTACAGAGCTGAGATTTTAAAAATCTTCATTTGTGTTCTGAAGAAGAAAGTCATACACATCTGGGAGGACATGAGGGTGAGTAAATGATGAGAGAATTTTCATATTTGGGTGAACTATTCCTTTAAAGGTTAAAAACGTATGTGCTCTGTGCGTAATATCTGATAAAATAAAGGGCTCAAATGGCTGTGATGCCCATACGCCGCCGGCCTTCATATACCTGGGACCGCCCGCTCTTAAAACTGTTCTGGCAGATTGTGAGGACCCACTTTAAAGACAAGCTGTAGGTTAAACACTTCTGAATTTCAAGGGCAAGGATGGAGAACTGAGAGGTCTATGGGCTGGTACACCATGGAGGCCCCCCATGATGTGACTATGTTCACCTACAGGACACTTGGCAGATTTGGTGATTTTTCAAATAGACGGAAGAAAAGTTTGGAGCAATGTCTTACATGGCCAATTATAGGCTATGTACTTTTTAATCATGAACTGATCCAAAATCATGTGTTATTAATAGGGTTGTGCACAGTATTCAAATACCAAAATCACTATTAGGTTATTCTGCATGTGTTTAGAGGTCTTCAACCCTTTTTTATATTTTCAAAATGTTTATATTTATTAACGCATCTCAAGACACGTATATTCTGTTTCACCATTTGTTGCACTGCATCGAGCTTTTTCAGCGCTGGTGTCACAAATCAACATTCTGATGAAGTTTGGAAAGAGGAATGTGACTATTACACGTGATTCCAGATTGTTTTTCACCTGGCAAAGTTTCAGCGCTTTATAAACAGTGAGCCAATGTTTTTTTCCACTTTTGCTGTGGTGTGCGGACAATAAATACAAAAGTTTAATGCTGAATAATTTAAAAATCAAAGCATCCCAAAGATATCCTATAATCCGTAGTGTTCGCTGCCTCATGAAAAGTTAACCTTTTTACATCTAGCTGGATCAGGGAAATTGGATGGTATCTTTTACAATTGCTTGGATCTTTGTCATTTTTAAGAATCAGACTGATCTGGGCTTGTGTCATGGTTGGTGGAAGCTTTCCGTTCTTTAATAATTCAAAAGTGTGTAAGCCCCCTAGAGCAACAGTGACACTTCACAGGATGCGTAAAAATCTTGGTCTTACAGATATTTGGAGACTTTTGAACCCATCTGGTAGGGATTATAAATTTTTTTCATCAGTTCATAAGATTTATTCTAGAATAGATTTTTTTTATGTATATATATATCTAAATCCCTCATTTCATCTGTTGTTGATTGCTCAATTTGAAACATCTTAGTCTCAGATCACACCCTGGTGTGCTTTGAGGTGTTGCAACATATGGAGAAAAAGAGATCCTATAGTTGGCGCTTTAATGTATCCCCTTTTGCAAAATCCTGATTTCCAACAAATGTTAAAGACTGAAATCAATGTCTATATGGAGACCAACTGGTCCTCAGTATCCTCTGTGGGTGTGGCTTGGGAGGCACTTAAGGCGGTTCTTAGGGGCCGGATCATACAGTATGTCTCATTCATCAAAAAATCCAAAGCACGAGAACTCGTGGAGTTGGAAGGGAATATTAAAAGTGCCGAGGCAGAGATGAAGCGCCGAATGTCGTCTGATGGCCTCAGAGAATTGACACGATTGAAATACAGATATAATACTATTTTGTCGCAGAAGGTGGAGTTTTGGCTATTCAGGGCAAGACAGTCATACTTTGAGTCGGGGGACAAAGCAGGAAAGCTTATGGATAGATACTGTATATAAAACAGAGAGAGTCTTTTTCTACCATTCCCTCAGTGAAATCTGCCGGGGGTGACATTTTTACCTCGGCCATTGATATTAATAATGACTTTAAAGAATTTTATCTTGATCTTTATAGTTCCAAGTCTTCGTCTACTGATGAAGATATTAGAAACTTTGTGGAACCATTAGAACTTCCCAAATTGATGACTGAGCAAAAAAACTCTCTTGATTCTGAGATAACCTTGGAGGAGATTGACAAGGTAATTAAGACCTTACCTACTGGCAAGGCTCCGGGGCCAGATGGTTTTGCCACTGAATTTTTCAGATCTTATGCTACAGAATTGGCTCCACATCTGTTAGAAGTTTAAACAGAATTATTAAAGAACGGAAAGCTTCCACCAACCATGACACAAGCCCAGATCAGTCTGATTCTTAAAAATGACAAAGATCCAAGCAATTGTAAAAGATACCATCCAATTTCCCTGATCCAGCTAGGTGTAAAAATTGTCAAAAATTTTGGCTAACCTATTAAGTAAAGTTATGACAACTCTTATACATATAGATCAAGTGGGGTTTATTCAGGCCCATAGATCTTCTGATAACATTAGGCATTTCATCAATATCATGTGGTCAGTAACGTATGATCAGTCTCCGGTCACTGCCATCTAACTTGATATGGTAGAATGGGATTATCTTTTTAAGATTTTGGAAATGAATGGGTTTGGAAGTACTTTTATTGGATGGATTAAGTTACTTTATAGACACCCTGTAATTTTTTACCCTAGTTTATAGACAAACAAATGGATTAATTTCAGATTATTTTACTCTGAATAGAGGCACTCGGCAGGGTTGTCCTCTTTCCCCATTATTGTTCTGTCTTGCCCTGGAACCATTAGCAGCCGCGATAAGAAAGGAGGATGATTTTCCAGGGGTGGTGGTGGGAGGTATGGCGCATAAGCTTTTGCTTTACGCAGATGATATTTTATTATTTGTCTCTGACCCTGCTAGATCTATGCCTTGCCTCCACAGAATTATTAATTCCTTTTTCAAGCTCTCAGGATACAAAGTCAATTCCGAAGCTTTGGCTCTGACAGCGTACTGTCCAGTAACGGCCTTCCAGCCGGGCGCCTTCCAGTGGCCCAAACAGGGCATTAAGTATTTGGGTATTTTATTCTCAGCAAATTTGTCTGATTTAGTTAGTGTTAATTTTGACTGTATTCAAAAATTCTGTATTCAAAAATTCAACTACCTGCTACAGTCACTCCCTGTAGATGTCCCCCTCTCTTATTTCAAGCAATTTGATAACATAGCGAAGTCCTTCATTTGGAATGGTAAACGTCCCAGACTACATTTCAACAAATTACATAGGCCGATTCACAAAGGTGGGCTAGGCCTACCCATGATTGTTTTATTATTATGCGTTTGGTCTCAGGCATTTGGCTCATTGGTCGCTTCCACCTGAAAGAGCCACTCCCTGGTTTTCTATTGAACAGGAAATCCTTGCCCCTATTTCGCCATTGCAAAGCATTTCTATCAAACTAACCGGAGAAGTTAAGTCACACCCCGTTATCTCACATTTGCCAGAGTATCCAATTCGAACATTTATTTAAATGTTGCCTTGAGCATATGGCTTAACCCAAAATTATGTATCAGTAAGTCCCCTTTCTGTTGGTCGGAGCGGATTGTGAGGGAGGTTGCTACACTCGGCGACATGTATTAGAGTGGAGTGTTGAGATCTTTTGAGAATTTGGGTCATCATTTTGGGATTCCCAGATCTCAGTTTTATAGGTTTTTACAGCTGCACCACATGCTCTGTACTGTTTTTGTGTGTAGCACACACCCCACTAAAACGGCAGATACTCTGGGAGAGGTGATTACTGCTTTTGGGAAAGGTCATGAGGCATCAGTGTATTACTCCCTGCTGATTAAGAGTCTGGGGGATGGAGCTTTAAATTCTATTAAGAGATTATGGGAGAAAGATTTGAAAGTGGTACTGGAGGATGGTGTGTGGACTAAGATTCTGAAAAATGTCAAGTCTGCATCTAGAGATGCAAGGGTTTGCCTTATGCAATTTAAGATTTTACAAAGCTTTTATTGGACTCCCTCTAGATTATATAGGCTTGGTCTTAAAGACACACCCACCTGCTGGCAATGCCAATCAGAAGTTGGAGACACAACCCATGTTTTTTGGGGACGTGTTAAGATCCAAGATTTTTGGATAAAAGTTCAGAATTTTACTTTGCCCCAGACTTTGTATTTTGGGCGATGGGGAAGTTATAAATTCGGGGGACAAATATATTAAAAATTGGGTTCTGACTGCCGTGATGATTGGCAGACAAATTATTTTAAGGGGTTGGAAGTCAGACGGTGCGCCACCATTCCCAGAGTGATGTGCAGAGATGGGGAGGGTGGCAGCTTTTGAGAAGATGATAGATGGACGGCTGGGGCTGGAGGACGGTTTTGGGGGACTCTAGGGGAAGGGATGAGGAGAGAGAGACATTTAGTTTAATTATGCATGTTTATTATATATTTGATTTATTTATTTTTTATTTTATTGTTTGTGTGTGTGTGTGTGTGTGTGTGTGTATTATTTTGTGTGACCACAGGGGTGTTCTCTGGGGTAGGGTGGGGTTGGTGTTTGGGGAGGGATATTAATGAGGTTTAAAAGTTAAATGTTGATTCGGTGTGTATATGTTGTGTTTTTCTCTGTTGTGTTATTTTCTTTGAATCAATAAAATGTTAATCACAAAAAAATAAAGGTAATAACTGTCTTTAGAAATAACATGAAATGCAGACAGTCTCCAAAGATTAGTGATATGAGGGACAACAATAATCTATCCTTAACACTAGAAGCATGTTCACTTGATTTCTGATGTTTGTTTTTATGCAAAGCAATCATTTTATAGGAGTAATAAATAACTTTAAAATACCTCAAACTCTGACATTTTCCAGATTCAAATGATATTCCAAAGCTGAATGGGCAGCAGAGACGATCATGCTGATCCACGTCGAAAGATGGCAGTATAGCATCTAAAACCACTGTAACATCGGTACTTAAACTACATGAAGAAGAGCAATGCTAAAGCTAGCTAGAAAACTACTAAATGCCCCTTTAAGAAGTACGGATGCACTGATACCACTTTTTCTCTTCCGATCCAATATCAGAAATCTCAGTATCGGCCGATACCGATCCCGATCCGATACCAGTGTTGTTTTTCTGCATAATCAGTTTAGAATATCTTTACATTATTGCGTGGAACTAATTGGGTGTGCTCTTTAATATGTAAAGAAACACAAACCTCTAACTACAAATTATTTCAATATAAATGTATAGCTTATTAAGAAAAACTTTATTATTAACTAGTATACTGGATAATGTAGCATCAAAATTAACAGTAATTCCAGTATAAGTCAGTAGAAAAGAAGCCTTTTATTTTGTTCAATTTAGTTGTAAGATATCAGCTCACTTTTCATTCACACAGTTATTAATGTTTGTAAACAAATGATAATAATAATAATAATATATTATAATAGTAATATATCTCAATCATGCACCTTTAACTTTAAAACACTCTGGCTTCTATTTTAACATTCTGAACTCTCCAGGAAGTCCTGTATGTGTCTGTTTGTAGGCAAGTTCACAGTAGTTTAATTCACTTCTTATTCAAATTCTGGTAAAATGCACCTCCGGTGCCATTCTGAATGCATATTATAAGTGAACCGAACTATTGAGCATCTACATCTGAGATGTTGTTCGTGAGTAGTGCTCAAATATTGCACACGGGTGAAGGCTAAAAATAGCTGCAAGTGATACCCGATCCGTCTAAAACTTCAGTATCGGAGCCGATACCGATACAGGTATCGGATCGGTGCATCCCTATTAAGAATAGGCCTACTATGTTGCAGGCAGTGACAGATATTATTTTTGATCAACTTCAATGTGATTTTATCATTTGAAGATCTATGTATTGTGCTATTTCGGCTCATAGCTCACTGTGCACTTTATTCCCTGCTATCTGAGATTATGTTTGACGCATAATCTCAGATAGCAGGGAATAAATTTCTTCATTCCCGAGTCCCGACAAATAACAGAATAACCGTTTGTGAACTCTTGTGGTTAACCAAATTTTACAAAAAGTTACCGTGCACATATTTAGGGTATTAATGTATCAGCCAATGTCTGACCTTTCGTTGGGCCAGTCACATCAAGCTATCGCACACTCATAACACGTGCACAAATGATCAAAACGCAACATCGTTTTGCAAATAAACTGTATCCATCACCTTAATATGAAACTCTAGAAAATCCACCTCCTCCGAGCGCATTCAATTTTAAGCTAAGTTTATTCGCATATCAAGCGTTTCCATTCTGGATTTCTTATGCACAATTTCAAAATGGATGGAAAACCAGCTACTGTTGGACCCCATTGACTTGCACTGTATGAATTTAAACATCATATCCATCTTCATCAAAAAAAACTTTGTTTGTGCTCCACAGAAGAAAGAAAATCATACGAGTTTCAGACAGCATAAGGGTCAGTAAATGATGAGAGAATTATAATTTTTGGGTGAACTATTCATTTAATTAAAGTAGTGTGAATTGATACTTAAATGTTCATCAAAACATGAAATAAGTCATTCAGAAGTACTCCAAATGCAATCCAGATTAGATTACATTACAATTGTAATCTAAAAGAATTACATTACTGATTGCAATTTTAGTTGTCACTAAACACTGTCCAAGAAATGATGCATAGTGTCCGAATATTTGCTCTATGAATTGCTTCTTTGTGTTTGTCTTCAACAGTGGAGTTGTTTGTTCTTTTTGTATGAGGAATTTCTCATTGTGCATTGGCTACTATTCACCTTTTTCTAAACATCACGGATAGGGATGGACACTGGTCGCACATGCAAAACAAAGACAACATGCGAATGTGAATACACATGTTATAAATGCGGGATATCCAGGGCATAAAGATCAAAGTGCATGACCAAGCAAAAACTGTAACAATACACAAAAGCTCTGATGATTGCAAATGTTCAATGCATTTACAGTGTTGACAGCTGAGCAGCGCTAACATTCACGGAAATATACAAACAAACCTACAAATAAGCAGAGCTTTAATTTCCCCCACACTTAAGCATGTAAAGCGAAGATTTCAGCACTGATGCGTGTTGACATGAGAGATCAACACAATCGCAAACAAGCACACACGTACCTCATCACTGATTCGGACGCGATGAGACATCAAATGACCCGAGCAGGCGGCTTGTCAACAGGTTATAGCGACATTTTATAAGGTAGCAGACATTCGGTCATGTCAGAGATTATGTGCCGAGATATGATAAAGAACTGTACAATCGTAGGGGTGGTGCTCGTGGCTGTGTTTGTTGTTCATACTCTCATTTCATAGGACAATAATCGACTGTTTCTTCGCTGTGATAAGGGCACCCGAAAGACAGAATTGACGAGCGCGTTACCGCCGCTTACCGAGCAGGATGACACACGGTGGTGCCGTTCAACTACAGTTAGCGAATGTCATTTAAAACAAATAAATTTCAAATAATTGGTGTGTTTGCGCCATCTAATGGGACATTGTAATTTACATGTCAGTACCTATCATGTTTCGGTTTTTTAGGCCTATATGAAGGTAACGTTAAAACTGACCTAGAAACTTTTACTACACCTTTCTCATTTGTTTTTGGTACTTTTCTAATGCCTTTAATGGGGCCTAGAGATTTTATAATTTCAGCCTTGTCCCAGACCAAGACTTTCAATATTAAACTAAGAAAATCCATTATAAAAATACAAATTATGACATGTTTAAAACTATGATAAAAGAGAAAAATAAACATAGACTAGTGAAAGAGCATAGGCTATGCTTAAAGTAATATTCCGTGTTTAGTACAAGCTCAGTCGACAGCATTTGTGGCGTCATGTTGATTCCCAAAAAAATAAAAAATAAAATAAAAAAATTATAGTGAGGCACTTACAATAGATGTGAATGGGGCCAATTTTTGGAGGGTTTAAGGCAGAAATGTAAAGCTGATGATTTTATAAAAGCACTTACATTAAAGGTGCACTCAGTAATTTGTTTAATATCAAAATCAGAATCAGCTTTATTGCCAAGTATGCTTACACATACAAGGAATTTGTCTTGGTGACAGGAGCTTCCAGTGCACAACAATACAAAACAACAACAAGACAGAAATAATAATGAAAAATAAATAAAAAATAAATAAAAATAAAATGAAAATTGAATAGAAAATAAAGTATATATAGAATACACAATAAGAATATATATATATATATATATATATATATATATATATATATATATGTATGTATACACACACACACACACACACACACACACACACACACACACACACACACACACACACATACATACATATATATATATATATATATATATATATATATATATATATATATATATACACACACACACATATGTAGTGCAAATTAATTTGGACACAGAGAGCATTATGCAAATGCAATAGTTTTCAGTTGTGGATGCCATTGTAGAAATTCGCAATTCACAGTCACCCAGGATTAATTTAATTCCTGAGTGAACGTGTCTAATAACAGGACGGTTACTGCATTTAAGCGAGTAGTAATCAGATGGCCATGTGATTCTAAAATGGCTTCCCCCATGAGGAGACCCTCTCCATGTAGAATAAAACTGCTTTTATAAGGTTACTGGTATGACTGGAGTCTTTATCTCATGTGAGTGCTCATGGTTTTATATATACGTTTCAAAATTACAATTAATTTCTTGAGGAGTAAAACTTTTTAAATGAGGAAAAAATTACAGAGTGCACCTTTAACTCATCTGTTGAAACTCGTGTATTATTTGAGCTGTAACGTTGTTCAAATCGTCATTTTTACAAACATTTTAGGGTTTGTTAAGAGTATCGTCATGGCAACAAAGTTGTAAAACTGGCTTAACTTTAAACAGAAAGGTTAGTAAGCGATTTAATCACAATGAAATCATATTAACAAGTACATTGTTTATGTCTTGTGGCTATACTTTTGAAACAGTGAGTATTTTTACGTTTATTGTTTGTTCACTGTAACCCAGATTTTTGCTTTGAGGGACAAGTCGAAAATCATTTTTGTGGTAATCAACATTATGGCACAAATGCTGTTGATTGAGCTTAACTTCTTTTAAATATTCCTTTATATGAGACAAGCGAAATTTGACGGGAAAAAAAAATCAAGGTACATTTTTGTTGGGCGTCATTTCCAATCAAGCTGTAGTTTTGCCGGAAAAAAAAAAAACTATTATTTCATTTTTTAAATCTTAGCTATGAAATTAGCCTTAGCAAGACAAAGCAGTCGGCCATTTTATTTTTAAAAAACCTTTTGAAATAAATGTTTTAATCGCCGTAATTTCCACCATTGGATGTCAAGAAAATGACTTCTCAAATAGTCTTTCCCAGTCTCTCGTTGGAGACTTATATATATATATATATATATATATATAAGTGAAAGACTGTTACAGATCATTGTATTTGCACCTTCAAGGAAAATTAAGAGGATTTTTTCTCTGCGTGCAAAGTTTTAGGCCTAATATCCATTTGTTTGTACATTCATTAGCTAAGTACGACCATACCGTGATGCTATGTACTGTATGAATGAGACGTTTTCCATGCTCAGTCGTCCAGAGAGATGTTAAATAGCAGTTCTCACATTGACCCATCTGAGGGGTAAAAAATGGCAAGAGTGCATTGCTGTGATTTGCATCATTTATTTCACATACATGTGTTTCGGGAAAATTGCTTAAGAACAAATTGTCCCTCTGTACACTTTATCAAATTAAAAAACAAAAACAGAACACAACTGGTTTTGTTTAAATGAGCACAAATGATAAAACACAATCTAACAAAATACAACTCAGGTAGACATAAACAGACTTATAATTTCACTGCTAAACCCAAAGATATTGCCAGTTTCTTCTGACCAGCTTGTGCCTGGCATGCCCATGATTAATACATTAAACATTCAAGCCATAGGGCATATAGGAAACCTGTCCAAAGCTAAGAAATTACACTACCTAATCATAAGGAATAATGCCAATTAGAAAATAGGGGATCATTGCTTATTAAAATATGGAAGTCAAATGGACTCAGTAACAGTGTTAAAAAGATAAAATAACACTGAAACATTATATTAAAGAACATCTATTTAGATTTAAAAAAGCAACATTCACTACTTCGCAAACAACTGTTTAGATATCATCACACAAACCATCTTAATCCATTTTCAAATGTATACAAGCAAACTGTGAAACAACTATAGCATCCATGTTTGCAAACTCATCTTTAAGTTCTAATAACTAATCAAGGTTACTTTTTTTGCTTCTTTAATATCAGCAGGCTCAATCCACCACATCTTCCGCTAGCACTGCTGTATAACTGTACCCTACCATCCTTTATTATAGGTCATGTCAGTAAACAATACTTTTATGCAATAATATGGAACCTGAAATGTATATACATTTTCAATCTGAGACCCCAGAACACTTAACTGTGTTTGGTTACGTGAATGGAAGATGATGTGGCTATGAAGTGGAAAGGGAATTAGGGAGGACTTAGGAGGCTATTTAAAGCAACGGCAGATTATTACCAGCACCGTCTGGAGTGATGCACACTGATTATTGCAAATAAGTGATGTCAAGCAGTGATTATTATTTTACAATTAGATACTCTAAAATCTAAAGCCAGCTTATAATGCTGCTTTTCCTAAAATAGTTATAAAGCCATAACCAGTCTAGACACAATTCACACAAAGCCAAAAGACTTCATAAATATGGCACAAATGAAAACATAAATCCTACCATATATAATTAGTATATTCTTATTCTGGATGTTAAGTCATCAATTGTTTTAGAAGAACAAAACATACTGGAAGATTTGAATAATTCATGTGCTTAGTTTATTTGAGCGGTTTTTGCTCGTTTTTCTCATAATTCTAGCTTTAAAAAAAAAAGAAAAAAAAAGATATTTCAGCACAAGTAGGAGTTGCAGCATCCCGATGAACCCTCACCACAGGCATGCACAGTGGGACTAGCATGCAGAGCATTGTGACGCAAATCACTCCAAACGGCACCAGGCTCTGACTAACTTCCTCCACCACCACAGACTCGCAGCAGCTGAACTCTCCAGAATTCTGCGTAAAGGAGCTGTCTAATAAAATGTTACCCATACTGCATTGCTTACTGAGAGATAAAGAGTGAAAGAGAGAGAGGATTTAAAAGGATAGTAAACAAAACAAAAATATGTCATCATTTACTCAACCTCTTGTTGTTTCAAACATAAACGGAGATGTTAGGCACAATGTTAGTCTCAGTCACCATTAGGGTTGCAAAATTCCAGGAAGTTTCAAAGTTGGAAACTTTCCATGGGAATTAACAGGAATATATGGGAATTAACGGGAATAAACTGGAAATTTGCAAAATTGCAAGTTAGCCTATAACGGGGAACTTAAATGTTGTTAAAAAAAAAAACATCTTGCAGCATAATCTTGGTTAAAACAACCAGATTTAATTCAAATTCAGTTGAATTTCATAGTTTTCTGTTATCATACAAGAACGTAGGTTATAGTTTGATTTAGCATGCCGATTGAGGTGTTCATCTATTCATCTAGCCTATTTCTATTAATTTGTCTAGCATCAGTTGTAAAATATTTGTACCATTCCAGAATATTCCAATTGTTTAGCTAACTATTTATATATCTGTGCATAGCATTGCATTAGAGTTTTTTTACAAGCTTTTTTTCTAATCTTATTCTACAGAACAGTGCCACGTGCGCCATCTGATGTGTGGATACATTTCACCTCACCCAGTGTAGAAGGAAAGGCTGTGTACATTTGCAAATACTGTGCAAAGACCTATGTTAAGAATGCCACAAAGATGCAGCGGCATATAGCCAAGTGCCCAAAGTTTTTTCCAATATTTCCAAAATTCCCCAGCTTAATTTCCCATGAACAGTTTCTGGAAAGTTTCCGTCCCTTTGCATCCTTAGTCACCATTCACTTTTGTTGCATCTTTTTTTTTTTCCTCTCCATACAATGAAAATAAATGGTGATTGAGGCTAACATTATGCTTAACATCTCCTTTTATATTCCATGGAATAAAGAATATCATGTGAGTTTGCAACAATCAAGGTGTGGGTGTAAATGCTGACAAAATTGTCTTTTTTGGGGGTAAACTATCCCTTTAATGTTTATGGGAATGTATAATAAAAGTCAGTAAGTGCCCTAGAAAAAAGTGCCCCAAGAGTTTGGTGGAATATTACTGTATGTAAGATGTTCAATGACCAATGCGTCATGTATAAGAATTCTAACACTTCTAAGTTGTTAATAAATGTCCATTGATGTATGAAATTACAAACAAAGGTGTGAGATGAAACTGTATGCATGTGTTGCATGTTCACAGTATATCTAACTGAATGTTCATGCATGAGTGTGTTTGTGTATGTGTATGTGCATGAATGTATTTTTGTGGATCATGGCTGTTTCCTGTGGGAGAATGGCAGGTCGGAGGTGAGAAGTCAGTGTCTAAGGGTCACAGTGAGTTAGAATGAGGTCAGATTCGGGGTAACTGCTTTTCAATGAAATCCTTCACAGCAGACATCTCCTGTAAAGATAATCACAGAGTAGCATTTGTTTTAGGTTAGAAGTAGTATGAATAAACAAGTGGAGTAAAATAGTTTAATAGCTAAAATTTGCAGGATGTGTAGGCTAATAAGGAAATGTATGAATGTGGGAATAAATTGCATGATGTTATTGCTTAAATTGACTTAAATAATCAGCATATGCATTCACAGGAAATAAGCAGGATATTGCTTCTAAGTGAATCTTACATCAAGTTCTCAGCAATATTTAGTAATATACAGTGAAGGAATTGTAATACATGCATAATACATGCTAAACAGATACTCAAATGAAGACATAGGTAAAAGAAGAGACTAACCTGAGGACAGGAGCTATGCATGAGACTTGGATAGGTGCAGAAGGTGATGTTCACGGGAGAAACAATGGTCTTGAGCTTCTCTGCTGTCATAGCCCCAAACTGCACCGGGATCATGGGATCCATTTCTCCGTGACACTGCAGGATGGGAGTGTCCTTATTTCCACTCCCACTTGCAGCCTAATGGATACAAAAAAGAATGTATACATACTGAGGCAGTGGTCATAGTTAATCCTTAAATCCAGCCCGCAAATCAATTTTTACTTTCTGCATAGCCAAACAAATGGAACAGAATGCAGGTGTCACGAGATGCGTTCTTAAAAGTTAAAATTCTTTAAAAATCAAGACACTCCTACGCCAGATGCTAAAAAACAGTGAGACACAGTGCAACGGTCAAACGTGTCTATCTAGTGCATGTTTACATAGAAAAACAGTGCAGGTGGACGCAAAAATGAGTTAAGTGTGAACTGCCCTTTGCAAGTCTAAAATCTGAACAGAAATAATAAACAAGACTGCATGCTTGCATTCCTCAAAATGTTTGGTTACAAGCCAATTCACATATGTGAATTGATTGCTATGTATTTTTAGTCCTTATATTTAAAGGAAAATTTCACCCCAAAAATGAAAATTCTGTCATCATTTACTCACCCTTATGCCATCCCAAACTCCCGAAGTACACAAAAGAATATATTTTGAAGAACTATGTTTCTGTTCATGTAATAGGTCAATGGGATCCAAAACTTTCAAGATCCAAATAGGACAGGAAGGTAGCATAACACATCCTCACTCTTGCCGTATGCACGTTTGTATGGTCACATGAGAACTGACACGTGTGCGATACAACCGGGGCTTCTCCCATGAACACGCATTGGAGAGCTGGGCAGAAGAGAAGATTTAGTGAATAAAGACAGAATTTTCTTTATGTTTCTCACCCAAAGCTATCGTATCGCTTCAGAAGACATGGATTAAACAACTCAAATCGTATGGATTACTTTTATGCTGCCTTTATGTCCTTTTTGGAGCTTGAAAGTTTTGGACCCCAATGACAAAAAAACTGAGATATTCTTCTAAATATTTTTTTTTGTTTTCCGCTGAAGAAGGAAGTCATACGAGTTTGGGGTCTCATTAGGGTGTGTAATTGATGACAGAATTTTCATTTTTGGGTGAACTATTCCTGTGTCAAACATCAAAGCCAATTTGTGATGTTTCTGGTCTCCTAATAGGACTGGTACTTGCCTGATCTGTAAGTTTTCAAGAAATACAATCTAAGGCATCATTACTCCACTAAACATGAAGAGCACATTGCTAAATATGAAGGAAAGATGAATCACTAATCTCTGAAAAGGTCTGTCCATGCATTAATAACCATAGAGGTTAAATGCATGGCCCCTGATGAAGAATATACAGTACAATCAGCATGTTTCTGTCACTTTCTCACATAAATTCATACAATCAAATGTCTTATACCTGTGGGAAGGTCTTGTGAAGTGGAAGCCAACAGCTAAGCCCAACAACACCCGCTAATTTCTGTTGACAGGTCAGAGCAGTGTAGAGAGAAAGTGCTCCACCCTAAAGATCAAACAAAGACAGACACAATTCCTTCTTATACAATATCCTCTGAAAACAGGTATCAAATTAAGAGAACTGGGAACTACACAGGAACTGCAACGTATCTGCAATGTCAGCAATCTGAATGACAATACAAACATTCAGGGGGAATTCACTATTAATTGTGCATGCTTATAGCGTGGTTTATTTGCATGTGCTGTCTGCGTTGTTTTAGAGCCTCATTCACTAAAGAAATTTTGCAAATCAGGTAACGGCGCAAACATACCCAAAAATACAGTCCTGAACACAATTTGTATTCAGCACAATTCCCGATCTTGCGGGTCAATTCTGAGTGCAATCTTGTGAAGGATACAGCAGACTACCACAATCTAGCATGCTTTACTGGGACTGTACAGTATTGCTCCACCACTGTAATCTAGACACCTGAATCGTTTCTTTAAAATGACAAAAGAGGCGCATCTGGATGTATGCATGGTTATAAAGCTCTTTACCATAAGAAAAAAAAAGAAAAAGAGTTGTGTTTGCACTGAAAAGAATGACAGTTACTTAATTTAAGTGCAAATAGCCACTGTTTAAACTAAATTTCATCTGGTTGGTGAAAAAGATGCAGGTTTTTAATCTGAAACAATGCGTGCCAAAAGTAGCACAACTGTTTAGTGAATTTTAGTGAAAGTAGATCACTTACCTGAGAGAAACCACCAAGAATAATACGATTTGATGGTATCCCGTTCTTTACTTCATGATCAATGATGGCCTTTACTGTTGAAGAGAATGAACAGTCTATACTGAGTGCCATGTTATCAAATTTCATCATATAACAGTATTGTGTTTCAGGAATATGTTTCTCTTGTAAACTTGTTGTGTTTCTTTATGTGATTTCAAATTTGCTGACACAGACCAAGCCTAACTGGATAGCATCACTTATTCACTTATGGTGAAGAAAATTATTTTTAGTTTGGTCAAGGTTCATGCTGTATCCTGGAAAATGCCCGATGTTCTTCCAAAAAAAAAACTTTTGCTTACTGTTTTCTGCTGCTCTCTTAATCCCGGCTTCATCCTCTGGTGATTCCGGGCTTAAACCCATAAGGTCAAACCTTAATAGAAAAATAGATCATTTTATACAGGAATTTAAGAGGCCCTAACCCCTTTAGGTTAGATATGCCATTATGTAAATGTACAAGAATTACAAAATTCTAATTTTATTCACATCAGAAGCAATTTACCATGAGGGCATGGTCATCTTCATGTTGAGTGTTACAGGGATTCTGGGTCTAAAAAGACAGAAAATACAATCTAATGTGTGATAAACTAAAATTAAAAGAAACTTAAAACAGTTCTGTAATGCATGATATTATATGTCAGTGGTTCTCAAAATATTGTACCATTAGCGATATGTGGCGTGCCACCAGGTGGTATCTGAAAAAATCTAAATTTGATTTAAAATGTTGCTTTCCAATGTTTTATTATTTTAATTTCCATTTACAATTTTAATATAGATTTTTGTGAGTATAATGATTAAAGCCCAATGTAGCTGCAGTATGCAAAAAGTTATGGTGGTACCTAGGTAGTTCTTGTATGCTCCCATTTGATCAGACGTGGTAAAAAAATACAAATACAAATACAAATGAAATACGAATATAATAAGCAATCAATGAGCTGTTACTTACGCGTGTGGGCAGATGTATTTGATGTACGGCAGCCGAATAGACGTCATTGTATCGGCCCAACCGTGTCTGTGGAAATAAGTGATATTTGTCTGTGATATTTACACAACAGGTTGCGGGACATTAAAAGATTCCTCAACAGGCAAGTAATAAGCAAGAACCGAGCTCACCCTGTGTCACCCAAGCCATGAAGGAAGATCACCTGCAAAGTTAACAGAGAGTGGTGGGAGATTATTATTTCTGGAAAGCCCACAACTATATAAGAGGCCTGGTTTCCTGTGTACAAAACAGGTCTAAAAAGGATGGTGTAGTTCAGGAAATGGGTCATTCTGTGTTTGATGCTGACTGTTGGTATTTTTATATGAAAACAGCATCTCTAAATCTAAGATGTCTGTGAATTTATTCCTCCTTTTCTTCTATCAATGAGGCAGGAAGGTGTTTGAAGATTGAAGGAATAGTTAACCTAAAAATTTACTCAACCTCATGCATCCCAGATGTGTATGACTTTCTTTCTTCTGCTGAACACAAAAAAAAAAGATTTTTATAAGAATATTTTAGCTCTGTAGGTCCCTACAATGCAAGTGAATTGTGACCAGAACTTAAAAGCTCCAAAAAGCACATAAAGGCAGCAGAAAAGTAATCCACACGACTCCAGTTGTTAAATCCATTTCATCACAAGTGATATGATACGTTTGGATTAGAAACAGATCAATATTTAAGTGCTTTTTAATATCAATTCTCCTCCCTACCCAGTGGCGATATGCACAAAAAATGTAAATCACTAAAACAAAAGAAGAATGTGAAGGTGAAAGTGGAGATTTATAGTAAAAAAAAAAAAAAAAGGACTAAAGTATTGATCTGTTTCTCACCCACACCTATCATATCACTTCTGAAGAGATGGATTTAACCACTAGAGTCTTATGGATTACTTTACGCTGCCTTTATATGCTTTTTAGGCCTTCAAAGTTATGGACACCATTCACTTACATTGTATGGACCTACAGAGCTGAAATATTTAAAAAAAAATCTACTTTGTGTTCAGCAGAAGGAAGTCATACACATCTGGGATGGCATGAGGGTGAGTAAATGATGAGAGAATTTTCCTTTTGGGGTGAACTATCCATTTAAGACTAAGCAGACCAACCAGAAAACCATAAAAGTGCACCCTAGGGACAGGAAGACCCCAAGGCTAGTGTCAGACTAGCATTCTGTCAACAATTACTCACCCCTTTGTTGTTCCAAACCTGTATGACTTTCTTTCCTCTGTGGAATCCAAAAGCAGATGTTAAGCAGTATGGAAGTCTTAGTCACAATTCATTTTTGTTGCATTTTTTTCAATAAAATAAATGGTGACTGAGGGTCTCATTCTGCTTAATACCTCCATTTGTGTAACATCTCCACAGAAGAAAGTCATACGGGTTTGAAACAACATGAAGGTGAGTAAATGTCAACAGTACAGCTGTCAAATTTAAATTAGAAATCTGAATATTCACTTAATTTAAGATAAAAAAGCTAATTTGAAAGCTTAAAATGAATAAAACAGAACACAGGTTTCTCGAGACACGTTTTAAAGGTTACAATTCCTTTTAAATTGACAATCTCAGACAGTCTATAAAAATTACACGAGACACTAAAAAAACAGCAACACACAATGCAACGGTCAAAGACATCCGTCTAGCGCATGCTTACCTAGAAAAAGACAGACACGTTCGGAGTGAACAGCCCCCAGAGGTGGAGGCCTTTGAAGGTTGTATCTTGACTATGCCTTGCACTTTTATCAGCGTCTCGCTGCATAAGCTTTAGTTATGCACATACAACTGAATTTAATGAAACCTTTGTGGCACCGCTGGTATTATGAAGCTTGAGTCCATGGTAGTACTATGCCACCGGTATAGGCTACTGTGCAACACAAAGTTAACATAGAACTGCCTATTGAAGCGTATCTTTAATTTTCTGAAATATTTTTGTAATATTTCAGTTAAAAAAATCGAATTTAGTTTCTCTTCCCTGTAGACAAAACTTTCATTTTGGGATAAAACATTCCTTTAAGGAAATTTTAAATAACTGATGGCATACTGATGATACTTGAGTATTTTTGTCAATGATTTGACTGGTCTCTCACCACAGCTGTCTCCTTCTCTGTCCCAGACAAAGTCACAGCTTCGGCGAGCAGAGGTACAGACATGTTGTTGCCACACATACAATGTGAGGAGTGCTTTTATAAAAACACAAAAACAAAGATTTCAAAACAGATCAGTAATTATGTGCAAAATGCAGTGACAAAATACATGGGCCCAGGCAATATGTATTGGATAAATGGTTCTTGAAGATACAAACCAGCGATTGGGAGAGAAATTGTCAGCAGGCTGCAGAATGATTAACAAAAGTTGGTTTAATCACCAGTGCTGTTCAAATTTCAACTAGCAAAGCAATTCATGCGCATCTAAAGCTTTTAATGCCCTATTCCATCTGCAGAGAATCTAAATGTGTATAGGAAATGAGAAAGGTGAAATTAAAGAGGGATTTAGCCTGCTACATAAGCACTGATGCTTTGGTTCATCATACTGAGAGACGCTCAATTCTACTGGTGGCTGTGCAGAGCACAAGTTTCTACTTGCAGACGTGTCATCTACTTCACATCAGTTCCACGAAAACTCTTTCTAATGAAGCCTAAACGAAAACCACAGGTCCCTATTTTCCTGGAACCACATGACAGTGCTGAGAAATTACATCTTGAAAGTTGCAGGAGGAAAATACACTCCATTTTAATGATTTAATTTGTCTGTGAGTGGCTTGTGTAACCATATCATAAGTTTCAGCCCTAACAATCTCAAAGACATGAATGATCTCCACAGCACTTGAATTGCCCAACTCACTTTAGTGGGTCACTCTGCTTTCCTTGACTTTACTATTGTACGCTACATGTCACCCAATCTTTTTATCTAATCATCTGCCCCAATGATCTCTTTAGTACCTCAATTTAAAGACATGATTGAGGACAGTAAGGACCCACACAAAATTTATTACAACAATTTACTACAAACAGAACTTCCCAGGTTGACCTCTGCCTGCCTGACTATTTAAAAAGTGACCAAAACCCCTCTTAAACCAGCAGCTGGTCTATTTAGTTTTTTTGTTTTTCTAATGAAAGTGCACGATCAATTTTCCCTCAGTATGTGCATCTGACTACTTCACGGCTTACTGATGTAGATTAAACAAATCACTGTATTGATCGGCTTTAATGCGTCAGTGCAATGATCCTTCATAAGCCAGTGCAGATTCCTCGCGTGCATACATGAATATCACTATAAAATGATATTCAAAAGAGGAAGAAAGGGGTGGGCATGAAAAACAATGGAGAATGGGGCGCAGCTCAGCTCATATTTTACAGGTAGGCAGAATGGAGGACTGGATAAATACACAATTAAAGACGCGAGGTCATTTCATAAATACTCCATCTTAATCCTGTTCGCTTGCATTATTGTCACAATGAACCAACAGCCATTGATGGAGCTATCTCTCTCTATCCCCGAGCATAATCCCACTACTACGCCGCTCAACGAAGGCTAGCGCCTTCGTAACGCTCAATAAAGCCAAGGTCAGGGAATAGACTACATTTTAAGGGTTCAAGCAAAGAAAAACAGTTATAAACAGCGGCCCAGTGGTACAAATGTATTGACTCACCGCTTGCTATACCAGGTCACAACGGAACTTCCGCTCCTTCTGCCGGAGATGGGCGGAGACAACAGCCGCGTGATGTCATCGCGTACATTCAACCGCGTGCGCTTGAAATGTTTCATAATTAAAGCAAAGCGGTATCATAAAAATATTGGAAAGGTTTAAAATGCACATTTCATATACTTGTGAATTATGTGGACTATAGAAAGAAACCATTCTTCATTTTTTTTTTCCTTTTTATTTATGCACGATTCTTTTAGAAGGATTGGGAAACTTATATTGAGAGAAAATTGGGGTGTGTGATTAAAATTTGATGCATTTTATTTTAAAGATGATCTTTTTTTTAATGTAAAGGTACAACGGGACAAAAGGCACACCTTCAGGAAAACGTGCTTTTTCCTGGTCAAAAAGTGTTTCAAGATTGAAAAAATTATATTTATTTGTCATATTGATGGAACAACATAATTTGTATGAAAAGCAATAATAATGGAAGACTGGTTTGATTAAAATTCGGTTTTTAAAAAAGGTGACTAGGGAGTCTTTTACCCCACACTTGGAGTAAAAGGGCCTCAAGTGGGTTATAGTGAAATCTTATAAATATAGGGACAATAGTTATATTGGGCAAACATTTTAAACTTAGCGGGCATGGGACTTTTGGCCGGGGCTGGCTCAAAACAAAGCGGGAGCGAGCTGGCTGTGAAACATTACTCCGTTACCCTGAGATTGTGTAGGTTCCTCTGGAAGAGACCACTCAATATCAAGCTCTTCGATCGCTCTTGAAAGGACGGGAAGCATCTCCTTATCAGTGGTGCGTACACGCTTTTCGCCCTCGCTGGCGAGGACTTGCTGACGACACAGCTTAATTTTCATTGGCTTAAACAGATGGAAAAGCAAATAACAAAAACACGCTGAAAACATGTAAAGTTCAAAAAGAACTAAAATGTATGTAAAATATTGTGTTTGGCAATGTAACATGTTTTAATGGTGACTATGTATAAATGCCTCTTGTTTGTATGGCATTGAACGAAAAAAACATGATGTGATGTTTCGTTCTCTTCTAAAATGTTTGATTTTGTTTATCTGTAATATCATGTTTTATGTGTATAAATTATATGTGAATATTCCCAACACTCGACAGTTCAATCTCTGTATGGGATATGTGATTTTTATCATATTTCTGAAATATCCAAAATACGTGTCTTTATTAAACTAAAAATGGATGGAAAGACACGTCTTATTGGCAAAATTAAAGGTGCTATATGTAATATTTTTACTGTCCTAAATCATAAAATGACCATTATATGTCATTAGAGAATTAGGAAACATGCTAAGTTGAAATACTGGCTTCTCCGATAACAATGTTACAGTCAGTATGTTCTATTTTGAAGTTTCCATTCCGGGCCGGAATTTCTGTTTATGTTTTGGCCTGTGTGATCCCGCCCACTGCCGATTTCCCAAAAGTATTTCGACACCGCTGGGTTGCCAGATTTGAACAAGTTTACAGGCAAACAACACTGCGTGCTGCAGCCATGGAAGCCAGCAAACGAATTGGATCAGAGATAACAGATTCCACCCAACCTAAAAAGCCTCGCCATCCGTATAAAAACCACCATGACCAGAGGCGTAGTAAAACAAGGATAAATATTGGAGATGCCTTTGGAAGATGGAGACAGCTTAAAGCCCAGAAATCCTTTAAAAGGGATGCTGAGTTGGCTAATTTGCGTGTCAACATTCTGGCAACCCGCATGAGCTTCGAGTCTGGGGCGGGGCAGACAACTCTCCAATATTTTGAGAGTGCCCATTTCAAACGCTTGTGGTCAATCTTACATATAGCACCTTTAATTATTTCGTATTTTTTGTATTTTTAAACATTATTCTACATCTTGTCAAATGTTGACCTCAAACAGTGTGCAAATGTAAAGGTGTGTGAATTAAGCATTTGAAAGATTTGATGGGTTACCTGTCTAAGCTTTTAGAGGGCTGCAACTAATTAATAAAATCTAAATATCACTAAAATAATAAAAAAATGAACTGAAATGAAAATAATCTGCAATGAATTTAATTATAATTAGTTGAAGATCTTTGCACTTGCATGACAAACCTCCATCTGTGATGCCATTTTACAGTGGTGAAAACGTATTTCGATAGGAAAAAAAGACAGTTGAAAAATGGTACAGAGCTGCGTCTGAAAAGAGCCCAACCCAAGCACTATATAAAACATTTGATAAGCTCATAGTTTTGTGTGGGTTGTCAGGTGCTTTAACAGATTCCTTCTGCTGTTCAATGTGCTTGAGAGATGTTTAACCCCAGCTCATAACTTACATTTGACTAATTTATTCTTATTTGTCAATATTATAAACTCAATGTCATGCAAGTTTACATTCCCAGTTTGCAAAACAACGTGTCCAAAACAGAAAGCAAGTCGTTATTACTTTAAATAGGCCAAAAAAAATAATAATAATAATATTCATGGAGTGAAGTAAACAAACGGAGTGCCACAATAAAATACTGCTGATATGATGAATGTCAAATTTATCATTACATTGAACCGTGTTTCACTGAAATCTTATATGTAACTGTAATGGGATTATAACAGTTTGGTTTATTATCATTGTGATTTAAATTATCCTTCTATTTAAATTTATATTGCAATATTTTGCATTTGGATGTTTTGTAGCCTTCAATTTGCATATTGTTTGAGGACAACACTCGGCAAAATGTGGAATAATGTTTTAAAAAAACAGGAAATTCAATTTGGCTTTCTCATTTGATTAACCAAAGAATTAATCAACAGAAAATAACCTATTATCAAAACATTGTTTTATAATGTGTTGTATTAAATCATGAGTGATTTAATGATGTCATATCAGCTTGGACACCCATGCAGGCTCACTATTGGTTGATTCAGTGTTTAGGTCGGCCATTTTGGGTCGACATCACTGTAGTCCTTATTTTACAACACTTAAGAGTAACCTCAGTCAGCACTTAAGAATCAGTCTTAGACTTTGCTGAAAGTTGCTTATAAAAAGCTCCCAATCGTACACAAGTCCTAATCTTTGCTAAGAATTTTTTGACACATAAGCCAAAGCTTAAGACTATTCTTAGGAGCATTTCTGAGAAGTTTTATGCATACGGCCCCAGGTGTTTAGGAAAGTACTGCTTTTATTGCCATTTAGTGTTTTTGGAGAAAATAAAATCAAAAGTGCCTTTAGCCCCGTTGTACCCTATAGTGGGCACATTATCATACACAAGCAAAATGGGCTCTCTGTAAAACACATTTTTCACATTTTGTTGATGTTGTCAAATGATTTTCTCTGGCAATGTTAGTGATTTTGTTAATGTGACTATGTACAAAAACCTCTTTTCTATGTCCTTGTGGCACTGAATAACAAAAAGCTTAAATTGTTCCGCAAATTCAATTTAAGCTACTTTTGGGAAGTCATAACGCCCATCTGGTGGCTTGAAAAAGCTCTAGACATTCTTGAGGCAGGAAGCTTGAACCACGATTTGAAGTTTGCATCTTATTTTGTAAGCATACGTTTGCACGGCTAGAGTGTAATACATTTGCATTAAATTTAAATGGTCTAAAGCATATGACATGAAGCGACTGATGCAATTTTATGAAGAGAATGAATACATTTTAAATCTGATCCGCAACAGTGATATGCAAGAAATGTAAAAGGGAACGTTCTTAAGTTATTTTCTTTATCGAAAACAGATTTCTTGCATCGCTCATCTGTTAGTTCAAGGATATTTTGTTTATTTGACATAAGTATAAATAAATAAATAATACTCATATACTATTATATATATATACACACACACACACACACACACACACACACACACACACACAGTATATATTAATGTTTATTGGCACATTAGCATAATTGCAGGTGAACAAACCCTTGTAAATAAACAAATCCTTGTTAAACACATCAAAGAATATACAGTCTCTCTCTCAGTTCAACACGTTACTATTATCAAAACTCATGGACACTTTTACTGTTTCACACAATAAGCCCGAGATTCTCCCTCCTTAATTTGTCATGATATGAACTGTGTCTGCGGAGTAATGCTCTCCACTTTGTGATCTGCTGGGTTGGCTGCAGCCTCATAGTTACAAATTGTAATCTCATGCCTGTGAGCCTGAAATAGAGATAACAAAAAAGAAATCAAGATATTACATGAAGGTGACTGCACAAATGTGGATCCTTCGCCATAACTTATATTTATAGACATGATTAAACTAGAGCCAAGATTTCTGTCAACTATTGCCCTTTCATATCATTTGCATATGGTGCATCTGGTTCCAGTTAGTAAAAACATTTACTGTGTTTTAAAAGTGGTGTATGAGGGGGTTAAGGGGTTAAACCTTTCCCCATAAATCTTAGTCTTTGTTATTGCTGAATATTTGTTTACCCACTACTGACCTCTTTGTACTCTCCCCGTAGCCCAATGTAATACACACGAGTGGATTCTGCCCCAAAGTTCCGAGATATGTGAATAGATAAGTGCTGCACATTGGAGAATCTGGCAATCCTATACAAAGTGTTTGGGGTAGATAGTCAGTAGAAATGCCCAACACACAGGATGTAAACAAGCAAATAATGCACTTTTATGCATGTTTACATTCTCAAAACCAAATTGCTTACTTGGTTGGATACTCAAGTTCAGCCAGTGGATCCCTGTTTAGGCGAAACGCTTGTTCTGGCTCTCTGCTTGTGTCATCAAAAGACATCTGGGGTATGTTCTTGTACCTGCTCAAAAAGCACCAAGTTACTTGCAACTCTCATTTATTGATATTATTATTGCATTATCCATCTGTGACACTGCAATAAAGCTCATTTTACAGTGAGAGCACACTCACAGTCTCATTTCAGCAGGGTGTGACTCATCATCTTCCCCAGCAATAATGATTCCCTTCAGCTTCACACTGCCTGTAAACCTGCAGATATGACCATTGCATTTATGATATTTACAAATAATGTATTATATTAGCAAGTTACCTAAAAAGGATATTACTGTGGCCAAAAATGAGTCTTAAAGAGGACGAGTGCTGTTTGCTACGTAATAAATAAATAAATATGTGATGCAAAAGAGCATAGATTTCTTACGGTATATTGAACAGAAGTTCCTCGTCAGCATCACTTTCAACAAACTGAAAATAAAATGGGAGACATAGAACAAATTCAATATCATTTTTAGACGAGCAATCAGTCTTCAATATTTCAACAGACACTCAGGACATTTTTGTTGCAAGATCACCTATAATTTAAACTAAAATGCAATCAATTTTTAGTTTGGCTCCATTCCATACTTGCGTCTATTTAAAACTTCCAGCAAGTTCTATGCCATCATGTCGCAACTGCCAAGTTATTTTAAATGGTACCTTCGCCCTGTCAGTGCGTTGATCCCAAGGCTTGAACACCAGTTTCCCGTCTCCGTCTCGGCTCTCATTCAAGCACTGAAGCTTCTCTATATCAATGCGTCTGTACAGCTCATATTCCACTCCTCGCTCAGCTGGCTCGTGATCGCATTCACAGCAACCGTGACTGTGTCCACCGCCGTGGCCGTGTCCAGACATTGCGTAAACTTGCACTTTAAACGAAGGAATACCAAAAGAAGTGCCAAAACACTCACGCCTGCAGACGACTGTATAATATACGACAGTTTAACTAGATTCTGTCACAAATGGTAAAATGCAACATAAACCTCTCGTACAGTGTCACAGGTAGTGTAAAAGTGGTAGAAGTCCACAACACACGAATAAGAAACCTGGAATGTAATTGGACCATTAAAAACGGAGGACCCAATTAGGAACGGAGTTTGGAGTCGCCTTCTTGTGACGTATTGACGTTTGATTGGTCGCGTCCCTTCATTGTAAATAAAGTATGGCCGTGTCTAGAAGGGATCCCTCATTCGTCAACTTCTCGCACATGTGCAGTCTGTTACATAGTCTAAGTATGTGTAACTATGTTCATCAGAATCAGAATCAGCTTTATTGCCAAGTATGCTTACACGTACAAGGAATTTGTCTTGGTGACAGAAGCTTCCAGTGCACAAACAATACAACAAGACAGAGATAATAATACAAAAATAGAATAAAAATAAAAAGTGAATAGAAAATATATAGAAATACACAATAGACAATATATATATATATATATATATATATATATATGTATGTACAAATCTGTTATATACAGATGGTGCAATGGAATGTAATGGCAGAAAAGGTAGGGTATGTTGGATAAATATAAATAGACTAAGCTGTGTATTGCACATAATTATTGCTCAGTGGGGCAGTTTTAACTGTTCATGAGATGGATAGCCTGAGGGAAAAAACTGTTCTTGTGCCTGATGGTTCTGGTGCATATGCAATCTTTGTTAATTAAAATATAAAGATGCACATAGGTGGACTAGAACCCTAAGCCTCTTATGCATGGGGTCTATTAGTTACCCCTAAACCACTCAATCAAACTACTGCAACTGGCACTGTTTGATGTACATCTCTCCTAAATTACAATATCGCATGACTGACAGTAGCATATCTAGTGATGAAATTATCAAATTTATTATGTGAAATATTTATTTTAGAGCTTGAATTGATCATCAGGAATGACTATTTATGAAAACAGACAATTTAAAATAATCTTTTACTAGAGCTCATCGTTGCTGTGCTACTTCAAATGCCTTGTATAATCTGTACAATTGTAGAATCTCGCGAGATTGATGAAAGAGGGATCTCTTCTAGACATTACCCTAAAATACAACAGTAACTGTGTGCGCCATATGCGGTTAGTGGATGCATATGAATAATACAGATGAAGGGTTATTGACAGGTAGTGTAAAGTAATTGCGTAAAAATACTTAAGTATTATTTTTTGGGATTTGTACTTTACTCAATGCAATTTAAATGGAATACTTGTACTTTTACTTAATTACATTTCCAAAGAAAAAATAGTAGTTTTTACTCCTTACAATTTTATTTAAACTTGAAAAGTACTCACTACATTTTTGCAGATCATTTTCTTTCATCTTACTGGACTGACTGCATCCCACAAAGGACAGATGACAGACCAAAGTTCAGTCGTTTCAAATGGAGTGTCGCACAAATTTCAAATTTCGGATCTGATTTGAGCTTCGGATACGTTTAAATATTTGCGCGATTAGACCATATGTGATGCCCAACTGAATGTGATGTATTCATTCAAAACTCTGAGCACCAAGTGAGAAACACTGACGGTTTTTGTCCTAAACTTTATTCTAAATGTCTGCTACATCTACAGATTGGATAGTTATAAAGTTAAAAATTACCATTCACGTTGCAAATATATACGTATATATAAAAGCAAAAGGCTTTTGTAATTAAATATGTACATGTCATTTATTGTATTTCTGCACTTTCCTTCATATTTAAATCATATCTATGAATTACTACTCCCTATTTGCTGAATTATTGTTGTTATTGTTATGCAACTAATAGTTAAAATACTAACCATAAAACCAGCAATGATTATGATAATAATAATGATAAAAATAATGGAATCTGAGTTAATATTAATTATTCATTTTATTGAATTCATCTGCTCAACAGCAAGGTTTGGCAAACCTCAGAAAACAATTCACTAAACCAACAACATTGCTAACTTTCTTCAAAGCTTCATTTACATTTTTTTATCTTTCTCTATGTCTCAAGGGGCTGGGTGCTCTGACATCGCAATTCGTGAGTGCCTTCTCCCTTGCAACGAACATTGTGTGACTGTGGAGACATTTTTGCAAAATAAAATGATGTGGTTCATTACTTGTCTCAGGGCAATTTCGAAGTGAAATGTCCACTGTGTGGCGCTAAATGCGAGTGAAACGTTCTCCCGAACAGATGAGGTTTTTAAGGTAAAAGTTCTTTTGAGATATAAATCAACAAACATAACCTCCCTATCCTAAATCTTAAAGGAGTCGTTCACCCAAAAATGAAAATTCTGTCATTATTCACTTACCCTGATGCCATCCCAGATGTGTATGACTGTCTGTCTTCAGCAGAACACAAATGGATATTTTTAGAAGACAGAGCTCTGTCAGTTCCTTATAATAGAAGTACACGGGTGCCAGCAATTTGACGGTCCAAAAGTCATATTTAGGCAGCATAAAAATAATCCATGCAACTCCAGTCGATCAATGAATGTCTTCTGAATCAAATCGATACGTTTATGTTAGAAACAAGTCGATAATGAAAATGTTTTAAACTTTAAATCAGCGCTTCCATCCAGGGCTCTAATGCTGTTTAAAATGGCCGAACTCTCGCTTGACGTTATTTCTTCTGTTGTAAATAAGTGCCGCTTCCAAATTCTTGCGTGAACTCGTCAACACGCTTACGTCACGCTTCGCGTCAGCTGTTTGTAGAAGCGCTTTTTAAAAGTTAATAAAGTTTTAATTATCGATTTATTTTTACACAAAGTTATCGATTCGCTTTAGAAGACATTCATTGATCACCTAAATATGACTTTTGAACCGTCAAAGTGCTGGCACCCATTTACTTCTTTTATAAGGACCTGACAGAGCTCCATCTCCTAAAAACCTTCATTTGTGTTCTGATGAAGACAGACAGTCTATCCAATCCTGGATGGCATCAGGGTAAGTAAATTTTCATTTTTGGGTGAACTATTCCTTTAAACCTAAAACTAACAGACAGTGTCAGAAAAAGCAAATGTGAGATGAAAAACACAGTTTCTGAAGATACCACGTTATTTTGTGGTGCTTCTATGACACTTTCGCCTCGTGTCGACTCGCGTGTTCTTCAGGACTCGTACTCCAGTCCTTTACATCACAAGTGCAAAACTCTAAGTTGAGCTACTGCACAATTTGATCATACTTGATGTAATGCAAATGTTAAAATGAGTCATACGCTACAGTAAAAGTGTTTAGATGTCATAAGATAGCATTATGTGAGGAAAATGGCGAAAAGTAAGTGTTTATGAACTGATAATCTGCCGTTTTACTCATGACTTTTGTGAAAGTGAATAAAAGTCGTTGTTATAGCTCCTCTTGTGTTCATTCCACCAGGAAATTTCTGTGTTAATTACAACAGGCTACATAAAAATAATTTAGCAAACATTTAGTCATTGTAACATGATTCTTTGACCAGGTTGTGAATGTGACAATTATGACAGTCGTCGGACACAGTAAAAAGGTGACCTAACAAACCAATTGAATTTAACATCCTCTCTCACACAATCTTATCTCTTGATTTCATTCTATCTATAGTAAAGAAGTTACTTTTTATTTTTTAATACTTAAGTCCAATTTAATGTGAATACTTTTTTACTTTCAATCAAGTATGTTTTTGGCTAGATACTTAGACTTTTAATTGAGTAAAATTTTCACTCGGTATCCATACTTTCACAATTTCTGAGTACCTTTTACACCCCTGGTTATTGACAAAAAAGGTTGTTCGAGGTAAAAATGAGAAACCTTTTAAAAATTTAGTTTAAACTACATGTGTTCGTAGAAATGTAATATTTGTGTCCATGTTGATTTCATACATATCTTGAAAATATTTATACAATTTTCTGCAAAAAAAATAAAATAAAAATAATCCAGGTTCAATACAAGTTAAGCTCAACTGGCAGCATTTGTTGATAATGGCATAATGTTGATTATCACAAAAAAATAATTTAACTTGTCCCTCCTTTCTTTAAAAAAAAAAAAATCAAAAATCGATATTACAGTGATCCACTCACAATGAAAGTGAATGGGGCCAATTTTTGGAGTGTTTAAAAGGCAGAAATGTGAAGCTTATAATTTTATAAAAGCACTTACATTAATAATTGTGTTAAAACACGTTATTTGAGCTAAGTTGTTTATATCATCAGTTTACCAGTAATTTTAGTGTTTGTTGACATTACATCGTCAAGGCAATGACGTTGTAAAATTGGCTATAACTTTACACAGAAAAGTAAGCAATTTTATCACACTAAAATAATGTTAACACTCATATTGTTTATGTCTTGTGGATATACTTTTGAAACAGTGAGTATTTTAATGTTTATGGATTGGCCCCCATTCACTACCATTGTAAGTTCCTCACTGTAACCCAGATTTTTGCTTTTTTTAAAAGAAAAGGAGGAGTGAGTCAAAATAAATGTTTGTGGTAATCAACATTATGCTACAAATGCTTTCGATTGAGCTTATTAAACCCGGAATATTCCTTTAATCATTATTTACAAACAAAATAGAGTTTTCAAACATATTTTTCAAGGCAATTTTTTAAATAAATATCAAGACATTTTGAATCACGAATATCAAGAAGTTTTTCTTAGAGTTAATCTGTTGTACTTAAACAAAATGTGCCTTTTCATAAAATATGAAAATATCCTAAAGTTTTTAAAAACCTCATATACAGGATCATCATGATAGTCTAACAGGGTCCTCTGTTTTACGTTGTTTGTTTTTGTCAGAATGGCTACCTTGCATGTTGGTTACACCACCTGACTTTGATAAGGTGGATTTTCAAAATATATATATATATAAATGCATTGCTTATTTAAAAAAAAAAAAAATCATAATAAAAGATGATTCTCAACTACTTATCGACATTTCTTTTTTCAAGATTTTTAGCATCTAGTGAGACTTATTTTTATTATTAATAATAAAAATGTATAATTGTCTAGGGACGGTTACACCACTTGGACATTTTTAACTGTAAGCCCCAGAAAAATATCAAAATGACTAAAAACTCAGAAATTGAAGACATGTTCTTCATAGTATAGGTGTATTCAAGTAATTGTTTTGTGTGAATTGCATATTTAATGTATTTTTGAATAACTTCATAGATCTGGAATAGAAAAATTAACATCAAGTCATATATTCATGAAAAAGTAAGAAAATGGTGAGAGCAACACATGGATTTTATTAAAAACGTCCATAGAACACTTAAAATCTATTAAAATGAATTCTTGATCTTTCATTCAAGGCAAGGTTCAGGGCTGTCAGGTCCAAAGACTTTAAAATAAATATGATGGTGTGGAAGTGTAGAGTTCTTGAATTTTTGCATCTAATTTATCCTTTCACTCTACCATATGATCATTTACTCACTTCCATGACAATGAAATTGTTAAAGCAGTAAGCAATTAAATAAACATATAACAGTAATTCTGGTTTCTCATGGTAATCTGTAGTGTACCACTTGATTTCATTGTGTGTTCATGTAAGAATGAAGGAAATGCTATGACATAATTAAAGGTGCACTCAGCAATCTTTTACACATAAAGAAATGAATAGTACATTTGAAAAATATGATTAAAATCATGAACACTCACACGAGATGAAGAATCCAGTTATATCAGTAGCTTAATAAAAGCTGTTTCATTTTACAAGGAGTGGACAGCCTCATGTTGAGATCACATTACCAACTGAATACAACTCACTTTATCTCAATAATCTCCCCATTAATGGACACTTTCTCTCACAGGATAAAAAACATTAATGGCTAGCAATGAATAGCGGACATCGGTTAAAAATTTTTGAAGTCTAAGACGTCTGCCATATTGGCCAGCGTAACATGAACATAAAAAATACTGAGTGTACCTTTAAGTGTTGATGGTTGCTGATGTGGATATTTTTGTGATTGCTTCCAGTGAGCTGTACTGATAATACTGAAAGCAAAAAACATAAGAGGTGAGAGGGCACTGAATGCTTCCTATGAAGCATTACAGCAAAAAAAAATGTTTCCTCCACCAGTCTCTCTCTCTCTCTTCTCATACACTAAAATCAGCCATTTTCTTCCCTTTACCGCCTGGAAAATCTGTTCTTGAATGCTTTGATAGTCTTAGCCATCATTGGGGCAATTTCTAAAAAAAGAAGAAAAAGTGGTAAAGAATTGAGCAATCTGTTCAAAAACAACAAGTTACAAACAATTCAACTTGTGGGCAAAATATTGGAAATTATCATCTCATCAACACAGTAAATACACAATATATATTTATTTGCATGCAAGAAATCATTGCATACAAGAATTTAAGGTATATAAAGAGAAAGCTGTATGTACAAGATATTTGCTGTCATAACTACAGTATTTCCACTCTGACTCACTTTTGACCTGTGGTTTTTCTCTGGCACTGGAGCCACCAGCACTGTTGGGAGCAGAGGGGCGAGAGGAGGATTCAGGGGGACTGCTGCAAGATGACTGGCCACCTTGATCACTGGACTTGCTAAGGTAGCTGTAGTTTGATGCTGGTCTGATCCTGTGTATGAGGAATCATAATTTATCCCCATTTTTTTAATCATGCGTCAAAATGAGCTTCAACTTAAAGGGTTGAACTTAAATAGTTCACCCAAAAATGAAAATTCTCATCATTTAGTCACCCTCATGCCATCCCAGATGTGTATGACTTGCTTTCTTCTGCAGAACATAAAATAAAAGATTTTTAGAAGAATATTTCAGCTCTGTACGTCCATTCAATGCAAGTGAATGGGTACCAAAATTGTGATGCTCCAAAAAGCAAATAAAGGCAGCATAAAAGTAATCAATACGACTCCAGTGGTTAAATCCATGCCTTCTGAAGAAATATGATAGGTGGGGGGTGCTGGTGAGCAGGCATGGAGTAAGTTGTGTTTTTGGTGAGCTCCGTTAAATTTCGTTAAATTAATTATATTTTTGGGCGTTTTATTGCTTTAAATTGGCACTAAAACATTCTGTTGTTGCGCCTCTTGTTTTTGAAAAAAAAAAAATTTAATTACTGCGGTACATAAATGGCAAAAAGTCTGCGACAGTACACATATACGGGGAGAAGTATTGCGAGTAGGCCTGGCACCTCATGCAGTGACCAGAAATCGCCGGAGAAACAAACAGAAATGGCGGATATGAAAGCAGAAATTCTGTCGCTGATGAGAAATGATATCCCTACGCTGCTCAGGGCTGAATTGTAGACTGTTCTTGTGGACGAATTCAACAATATGAGGTCAGAATTGCACGCCGTTAAAACGGAGGTTGTCGGCAACATCGCGCTGTTGCGCTCAGATTTAGAAACTATGAAAAAGACGGTAACCGATATAGAAAATGGGTTATCGGTGTGTTCAGATGATGTGACCTCATTACAAGCGTCTGTGAGTACACTTGAAACAGCAGTTGCGGGTCTACAGGAGAAATGCATTGATATGGAGGGGAGGATGAGGAGGTCAAATATCCGTATACTGAACGTGGCAGAGGGGCCAGGTTCGAGCTCTCCAGCCTCAGTCTCAAAGCTGCTAAAAGACGTCCTTGGCATGGACAGGGAAGTGCTTGTGGACAGATCACATCACGGTCTCCAGTCGAGGCAGACTGAGGGTAAACCTTGGGTAATTGTGGCCAAATTGCATTATTTCCAGGATTGTGTCGAGATCCTATGCAGAGCCAGAGAGGCTGGACCCCTGCGATTCAAAGATCCACAATTTTCATATTCCCAGACTATCCTCCAAGCGTGGCTCGCGCAAGATCTGCGTTTAATGATGTTAAGAAGTTGCTACGAGGCCGAGGCGGAGTACGCTATGGCATCTTTCACACAGCAAAGCTTCGAATCACTCACAGTGGCAACGAGGAGGAGTTTTGCGACCCAGTCGAGGCCATGGCATATGTGAAGAGAAACATTGTGTTGGATAATGTTGCATAGCAGATAAACTTGTCGAGGACAGATACAGCATACATATTTACACACACTTAACGTGTGTTTTCTTTTTTCTCTCTTTTGTTTTCCTATCTCTCTCCAGTTGGTGAGTAGATGACTTTGCTGTGAATATATTGTTTAATATTTAAAGATGTATGGCATGGTACTACATTTTGCAGTAAGACTTTTTTTAAATTTTTTTTAGACATGTTAATATTCATTCATATGTAATTTTTTATTTTTGTAAAAGGACCACATTGCCTTTGAGACTAATATTGATAATAGGTTATATGCTCTTTATTTTTATTTTGACTAGGAGCGCCTGCTACAATGTGATTTCTCCATAACAAGCACTTAAATGTGTGGATGTCTTTTCAATGGGTTTGGGGTTCACTCTGTCCTTTTGGGTGAATGGGGGTGGGTTTTTACTGCACCAGATTCTTATTTTGCACTTTACTCAATCTGCATTTTTTCTGTTAATTTAGAGGAGGGACTACTGTTATACTTGCTCAGATCCTATGCGATCATGGCTGGATTCTGTTTTTTTTTTTTTTTTTAAATAAAAAATGGTTAATACAGCCAGTAGATCAGCAGGTTGCAATCTAAATTTTGTTAGCTGGAATGTTAAGTCCTTAAATCACCCTGTCAAGCGTAGAAAAGTACTTCTGCATTTAAAACAACTTAAAGTGGGGATTGCCTTTCTTCAGGAAACTCATTTATGTAAAAAAAGACCATTTTAGATTGAAGTGTGAGTGGGTAGGTCAGTTATATCACTCTAATTTTAATTCTAAATCTAGAGGCACAGCAATTCTTATTGAAAAAAATATCTCATTTAAGGTTTCGATGGTCGTAGCAGACTCTACAGGTCGCTATGTCATAGTAGTTGGTAAACTTTACAACATACCAGTTGTCCTAGCTAATGTATATGCACCAAATTATGATGATAGTCTTTTTCACAAACATTTTTTCTAAACTACCAAAACTGGACACACACTATTTGATACTAGGAGGAGATATGAATTACGTAATGTCTTCATTGTTAGATCGTAGTTCTATCAAAGCTACCATTCCATCCAAATCAGCCGATACCATTAAATTATTTCTTGACACATATGGGATATCTGATGTCTGCCGTTTTCGCAATCATGGGTCAAGAAGTTATTCTTTTTTCTCACCTGTTCATCAAACTTATTCGTGTATAGACTATTTTTTCATAGACAAGAATCTTCTCCCTTTAATTAATTATTTGTGAGTATCATGCTATTGTTATCTCAGATCATGCCCCGCTATCAATGACATTATGCATACCAGTTACATATGACAGATATCGTCCCTGGCGCTTAAACACTTTGTTGCTTTCAGATGAAGCATTTGTTAAACTTATATTGTCTAAGATAAAAACATTTCTTGAACATAACCAAACCCTGGGAATGCCTTTTTCAGTTATATGGGAAGCAATGAAAGCATATTTGACAGGAATATCTTACAGTTCCCACATTAGAAAAGCACAAACAGCCAGACTTGAGAAATTTGAAAATGCTATACTAAAAATAGATGCAACCCTGACCCAGAAATCATCGCCTAATTTATATAAACAACGATTATCACTTCAAACAGAATATAATCTTTTAAGTTCTAAACACATTGAAAATCTGATGGACAAAACATGCTATAAAACATATGAACATGGTGAGAAGGCTGGGAGAGTTTTGGCTCATCAACTGAGACAAAAGACGGCGGATCACAATATATCCCAAATAAAAGATAAATTAGGCCTTAGGTATACAGAACACTCACAGATCAATCATTGTTTTTATGAGTTCTATTCAGAATTATATACTTCTGAATCCCATAAGGATAAGAAGCTGTTTTCTTCATTTTTTGATAAGATTACCATTCCTCCAATTGACAGCGAGACAGCAGTTGAACTCGAAACTCCCTTTTCGGTTGAAGAAATTAACGCCTCAGTAATGTTAATGCAAAACGGAAAATCACCTGGCCCAGATGGGTTTCCGAGCGAGTTTTATAAAAAATTTAAGAATGAATTATCTCCATTTTTATTAAGTGTATTTGAGGAATCTTTTTCTTCTGGTACCCTACCTCCAACTATGCGAGAAGCAGTCATATCGCTCATTCTCAAGAAAAAAAAAGATCCTCTTGACTGTGGCTCTTATCACCCCATCTCTCTTCTTAATGTGGACAGTAAAATCCTAGCTAAAATGTTGGCTCGTAGGTTAGAAACTGTTCTGCCTTCTATAATATCCAGTGATCAAACTGGATTTATCAAAAATCGACAATTGTTTTTTAATATACGTCGGCTCTTAAATATTCTTTATGATCCCACTCCATCTGATGTCCCTGAGGTAATATTATCACTCGATGCTGAGAAAGGTTTTGACCGGGTGGAGTGGGACTATCTGTTTTATGTTTTGAAGAAATTCGGGTTTGGTTCAAAATTAACTCAATGGATTAAAGTTCTTTATACATCCCCTGTGGCGGCTGTACGTACAAATAATAACTTATCTCCCTTTTTCTCTCTACAGCGTGGCACGAGACAGGGTTGTCCTTTATCACCCCTTTTATTTGCGTTAGTAACTGAACCACTAGCTGTGGCTTTACGTGAGCAGATTGCTATTAGGGGAATTCACAGAAGAGGTATCGAACAAAGTTTCTCTCTACGCAGATGATATGCTTGTATACTTATCTCATCCACTTACAAGCTTACCAGTACTGATTGGACTGTTAGATGTCTTTGGCAAAATCTCTGGATATAAAGTTAATCTACAGAAAAGTGAACGCATGCCTATAAAATCTAACATCTCATTCTACATAATCTAACTCTTTTCCATTTAAAATAAGTACAGAAAAGTTTAAATACTTGAGTATCTGGATTACTTATAAATATAATAAACTCTATAAAGCTAACTTCTGCCCACTCATAAACAATTTAAAAGAGGATCTTGACCGTTGGAACCTGCTCTTATTATCTTTAGGAGGTAGAATTAACACGGTCAAAATGAATGTGTTGCCTAGATTTTTGTTTTTGTTTCAAAGTCTTCCTATTTTTTTAACAAAATCTTTCTTCATGCATATAGACACCCTGATATCTGACTTTATCTGGAATAGGAAAATCCCTCGGATACGTAAAGATATACTACAAATACATCGCTCTTGTGGTGGACTGTCCCTCCCTAATCTTCAGCATTACTACTGGGCTTCTAATATTAAATTTAAGTTGTATTGGATCAACCCTTCTGACAACCCGGCATGGCTGTTGTTAGAAAAAGCTTCTTGTAGGCCCACATCATTACCTGCTCTACTTTGTACAAAGATACCTCTTTCTGAGTCATTGTCTAAACATTCTTTAAACCCAATTGTTAGAGCATCTTTTAAAATTTGGAACCAATTTAGACGAGATTTTTCGCTCACTGATCTCTCATTGCATGCCCCTATCATGACAAATCATATGTTTACTCCCTCTATTATAGACACTGCTTTTAATTACTGGGAAGAGACAGGACTTGTCACATTGAAAGATCTATATAATGATAATAGCTTTATGTCGTTTCAGCAAATAAGAGCAAAATATAATATTCCAAATACACATTTCTTCAGATATTTGCAGATTCGCAGTTTTATGACATCTAACACTATTTACTTTCCAGCTCTACCTATTGAATCTCTACTTGATATCATTTTGAAAATCAGCCCACTCTCCAAGAATAATATAGGTCTGATATACTCTGATTTCCTCACAAAATTTAACATCTTTGACTAAATCAAAGCAACAATGGGAAAGTAACTTGATATGCAATTTTCAGAAGAAGCATGGCAAGATATTATAAATAAGATTCATTCAACCTCAATCTGTTTACGACATACAATTATTCAATTCAAAGTAGTTCACCGCCTACACTGGACAAAAGCTAAATTTGCACAATTTTCATCAAATATAGACTCCTTGTGTGATAGGTGTAGAGTTGAGATAGCTAATCATACACACGTGTTTTGGTCATGTCCTAAGTTTATTAATTATTTGCAATTAATATTAAATTTTCTTTCAGGAGTTATGCATTTATCTATTAATCCTTCCCCCATTCTTGCAATATTCGGTTTAACTACAGAACTCTGTTTAGATAATAATGCTAAAAATATGATTGCTTTCTCAAATTTATTAGCTAGATGTCTTATATTGCTTAAGTGGAAGGACAGATCTCCACCTAATTTTAGTCATTGGATCAGGGATCTTATTCATCATCTTGCACTAGAGAAGATTCGATACTCCACTAAAGGCTGTAGTCAAACTTTTTTCATTATTTGGCAACCAGTGCTGACTTGCATACAGCAAATGGATCCAAATGTAATTTATCCTGTGTGAATTATTAATTTTATTTATTTATTTATTTTTCTTTCTCTTTCTTTCCCTCCTTATTTTTCTTATATCTGACCCTGTAAGGCCATGATAATATGGTACAGAAAAGTCTGTAAGATAATATGTAATGGTGCAGTAGGGATGGGGAGCTCTGTTGGAGCAAGAGAATTGATTTCATCTTAATCTGTTTTTGAAATTGCTGTTATATTATACTATGTAAAATATTAATAAAAAGACTTTGAACAAAAAAAAAAAAAAAAGAAATATGATAGGTGTGGGTGAGAAACGGATCAATATTTAAAGTCCTTTTTTACTATAAATTCTCCTCCCTGCCCAGTAGGTGGTGATATGCATAAAGAATGAAAGTGAAAAGTGGACATTGATAGTAAAAAATTACTTAAACTGATCTGTTTCTCACGCACACCTACCATATCACTTCTGAAGATATGGATTTAACCACTGGAGTCATATGGATTACTTTTATGCTGCCTTTATATGCTTTTGGAGCTTCAAAGTTTTGGTACATTAACTTGCATAGTATGGATCAACAGATGTGAAAAATTCTTTGTGCTCATTTGTGTTCAGCAGAAGAAAGAAAGTCATATACATCTGGGATGGCAAGACGATGAGTAAATGATGAGAAAATGTTAATTTTTTTGGTGAATTATTCCATTAAGAAGTAGTCAAGGTGAATAGTGAAGCATTCACGTACTTGGCAGTGGGAGCAGCAGCGCTTGTGCTGGGAGAACCGTTTTTAGTGCCAAATTTCTCCTGTCTCCGGCGGACATCACGTGGCGGCTTAGCAACAGAGTTGACAAATGCCATTTTAACCTGCCGCCCTGTTGAGAGTGAATAATACACATACATACAAACATTATCCACCATTTTCTATAGTGCTGGAGCCAATCCCAGCTGTCTTGGGCCGAAGGCAGGGAAACACCCTGGACAAGTCCATCACAGGGTAAACACATACAGATATGCATATTCACACTCACGCTCTCAACTATGGGCAATTTAAGGTCTCCAATTAAATTGTTTTTTGGACTGCGGGGGAAACCAGAGCACCCAGAGGAAACCCATGCGAACACGGGGAGAACACGCAAACTCCACACAGAAAGGCCCTGAATGAGCCGGGACTCGGGGACCAGGGACTTTCTTGCTGTGAGGTGACAGTGCTATCCACTGAGCCACCGTGCCGCCCTACATGGAAAAAAAACATTATGCGTACTTCTCTTGATTTATTGACTGCTGGACTAAATGGACTGAGCATGTAACTCCTATTCAACCATATATATTTTCTGTGTAGAGTGCTTATAATGTATACAGTTAAAGTCAGAAGTTTACATACACTTAAGGACTTCAGCCTAAAACTCATTTTTAACCACTCCACAGATTTAATATTAGCAAACTATAGTTTTGGCAAGTCATTTAGGACATCTAATTTGTACATGACACGAATAATTTTTCCAACAATTATTTACAGACAGACTGTTTCACTTTTAATTGACTATATCACAGTTCAAGTGGGTCAGAAGTTTACAAACACTAAGTTAACTGTGCCTTGGAAAATTCCAGAAAATGATGTCAAGCCTTTAGATAATTAGCTTCTGATAGGAGGTGTACATGTGGATGTATTTTAAGGCCTATCTTAAAACTCAGTGCCTCTTTGCTTGACATCATGGAAAAATCAAAAGAAAACAGCCAAGACCTCAGAAAAAAAAAAATGTGTGGACCTTCACAAGTCTGGTTCATCCTTGGGAGCAATTTCCAAATGCCTGAAGGTACCACGTTCATCTGTACAAACAATACGCAAGTATACCCAAGTATAAACACCATGGGACCACGCAGCCATCATACCGCTCAGGAGGGAGACACATTCTGTCTCCTAGAGATGAACGTAGTTTGGTGCGAAAAGTGCAAATCAATCCCAGAACAACAGCAAAGGACCTTGTGAAGATGCTGGAGGACACAGGTAGACAAGTGTCTATATCCACAGTAAAACGAGTCCTATATCGACATAACCTGAAAGGCTGCCCAGGAAGAAGCCACTGCTCCAAAACTACCAAAAAAAAAAATCTAGACTACAGTTTGCAAGTGCACATGGGGACATACTTTTTGGCCATAATGACCATCGTTATATTTGGAGGAAAAAGGGTGAGGCTTGCAAGCCAAAGAACACCATCCCAACAGTGAAGCATGGGCGTGGCAGCATCATGTTGTGGGGGTGCTTTGCTGCAGGAGGGACTGGTGCACTTCACAAAATAGATGGCATCATGAGGAAGGAAAATTATGTGGATATATTGAAGCAACATCTCAAGACATCAGCCAGGAAGTTAGAGCTCAGTCACAAATGGGTCTTCCATGAACAATGACCCCAAGCATACCTCCAAAGTTGTGTCAAAATGGCTTAAGAACAACAAAGTCAAGGTTTTAGAGTGGCCATCACAAAGCCCTGACCTCAATCCAATAGAAAATTTGTTGGCAGAACTGAAAAGGCATGTGCGAGCAAGGAGACCTACAAACCTGACTCAGTTACACCAGTTCTGTCTGGAGGAATGGGCCAAAATTCCAGCAACTTATTGTGAGAAGCTTGTGGAAGGCTACCCTAAATGTTTGACCCAAGTTAAACAATTTAAAGGCAATGCTACCAAATACTAACAAAGTGTATGTAAACTTCTGACCCACTGGAATGTGATGAAAGAAATAAAGGCTGAAATAAATAATTCTCTCTACTATTATTCTGACATTTCATATTCTAAAAATAAAGTAGTGATCCTAACTGACCTAAGACGGAGAATGTTTTCTATGATTAAATGTCAGGAATTGTGAAAAACTGAGTTTAAATGTATTTGGCTAAGGTGTATGTAAATTTCTGACTTCAACTGTACATGACATATAATGAGTGTGTCTATACTGTATAAGTACTTGAATAAGTACTCTTCTTGCTTAGGCTTATTGCTTTTCGTCTTCAAAGAACTTGCTTTCTATTTGGAAAAAAGATTGTATTTAACCTGTGGATATTAAAAATGATGTGCAAAACTTAAAATGTGTGGGAAGGCTGAAACTGAGACAAATGTATGTAACCAGATGTTGTCAAGGACAATCTTTCCCCAATAAAAAAATAAAATAAAATAAATAATTATCCTCCTGAGCGCTGTTCAGTGAATGCTCACCCATATTTTAACCATTTTTTATTCCAGTCTGTGAACCACACAATAGTTTTAGCATGTCTGTAGAAGAAATTACATAGCCTAAAAAGCCTAAATTATATGTACAATTTTACACATAATGCAATGTAACACATTATCTAAATATGGTTATTAAAGTGGCCATTTGTGTGTGTCTGTTTACCTTTAGGTTTGTTTGCATGGGCAGAGCTGATGTTCATCGTGAGTTTGCGCAGACGCTCTTCTCGTTCCTCATGGAGCCGGAGATACAGTTCCCTCCAAGACTCTAACTCCTGAGGAGCTTCATGCTTAAAATCCCGCTGGCAGTGTCTCATCCACAAATCATCGGAGTCTTCTGTGA